>NC_081407.1:623658378-623836032 GCF_030272615.1 Cryptomeria japonica
TAAGGGGTCCTATGGTGTCGTTAGGGGTCATATGGTGTCTTAGGACACCATAGGACCCCTTAAGGACACTATGACCCCTAACGACACAATATGACCCAAAGCGACCCAATATGGTGTCATTAGGGGTCATATGGTGTCCTAAGAGGTCATAAGGGTTCATGGGACACCATATGACCCCTATGGACACCATATGACCCCTAACGACACCATCAGACTCCTTAAGACACCAAATCATGTCGTTAGGGGTCATATTGTGTCCTACGACCCCGTAAGACACAATATGACCCCTAATGTTATGATTTGGTGTCTTAAGGGGTCCTATGGTGTCGTTAGGGATCATATGGTGTCGTTAGGGATCATATGGTGTCTTGTGACACCATAAGACCCCTTAAGACACCAAATTGTGTCGTTAGGGGTCATATTGTGTCCTACGACCTCGTAAGACATAATAGGACCCCTAATGACATGATTTGGTGTCTTAAGGGGTCCTATGGTGTTGTTAGGGGTCCTATGGTGTCGTTAGGGGTCATATGGTGTCCATAGGGGTCATATGGTGTCTTGGGACACCATAGGACCCCTTATGACACAATATGACCCCTAACGACATGATTTGGTGTCTTAAGGGGTCCGATGGTGTCGTTAGGGGTCATATGGTGTCCATAGGGGTCATATGGTGTCCCATGAACCCTTATGACCTCTTAGGACACCATATGACCCCCTAATGACACCATATTGGGTCACTTTGGGTCATATTGTGTCCTAAGGGGTCATATTGTGTCCTAAGGGGTCCTATGGTGTCCCAAGACACCATATGACCCCTACGGACACCATATGACCCCTAACGACACCATATGACCCCTTAAGACACCAAATCATGTCGTTAGGGGTCATATGGTGTCTTAAGGGTTCATAGACCATAATATGACCCCTTAGGACATAATATGACCCAAAGCGACCCGATATGGTGTCATTAGGGGTCATATGGTGTCTTGAGAGGTCATAAGGGTTCATGGGACACCATATCACATAACTATCATTAGGGGTCATAATTATGCGTTGTAAGACATAATATGACCCCTAACGACATGATTTGGTGTCTTAAGTGGTCCTATGGTGTCCCAAGACACCATATGACCCCCAACGACACCATAGGTCCCCTTAAGACAACCAAATTGTGTCGTTAGGGGTGATATGGTCTCTCTCTCTCTCTCCTTCCTTCTCTCTCTCTCTCTCCCCCTCCTTCCTTCTCTCTCTCTCTCTCTCTCTCTCTCCCTCTCTCTCTCTCTCCTTCTCTCTCTCTCTCTCCTCCCTCTACCTCTCTCCCCTCCCTCTCTCTCTCTCTCCCTCTCTCCCTCTCCTCCTCTCTCTCTCCCTCTCTCTCTCTCCCTCTCCCTTTCTCCCCCTCTCTCTCTCTCTCTCTCTCTCTCTCTCTCTCTCCCTCTCTCCCTCTCCTTCTCTCTCTGTCTCTCTGTCTCTCTGTCTCTCTCTGTCTCTGTCTTTGTCTCTCTCTATCTCTCTCTTTGTCTCTCTGTCTCTCCCTCTCTCCCTCTCCTTCTCTCCCTCTTTAAAATATGACTAAAAAAATCCGATATCCGATTTAATCGGATATTAGATTTCTACCATGTGGCAGTTTACTTCATAAATGGCGGCAAAGGGAAATTCATTGGGGACCGCAAATTTTTGTACTCAAATTTTCAAATTTCAAATTTTGGCTCGGGAATGCTTTGGTATTAGGCTTAGAAGTTACAAGCCTGGAAAGTCAACTGAAAAAATGTGTTTTTCAGTAATCCCTGGTTTTCCAAACTTTACATTAGTGGTTGATGACTTTTTTTTAGCCAAAATTGATAAAACAAAAAGGGTTTTTTAAGGACGTTCCCAGCTTTCCAAGAATATAAGGCTTGTCTTATTTTGACTTTAGTAAATAATTATTATTTATTTTCTAATTGAATTCTGACAATAGTCCTGATTGATATACTAATTGAAAAACACTCATAACTTTCAAATGGTATAACATTTTTTGAAACCGAAACATGCATCACATCCTATGCTTTGTCTACTATAGGGAAAAATTAAAAAAAAAAAAATTCTTAAGGTTTTGACCAAGTTAAGATGGTCAGACGTAGGAGTTTCTGAATTTCTGTAAAGCTATAGTAAAAAAATCATAAATAATTATTTAATTCATAAAAAATTTAAAAAAAATGTGTCACATCCGGACATGAGTCTAATACTTATATTATAAATATTATAAAAAAATATTAAGATTTGATTATGATTAGGGTGGTCAGACATACGTCTATTTCTTATTTTTTTCCTAAAATTTTAGTACCATTGCATTGAAATTTGAAATTTTCATCAAATAGGATTTTTTTTTTCCAAAAAACAACTAGTAGCTTAGAAACTACATTCAATTTTCTATATATTCTCTTCTTACATATTTTAAAAATAATGTTTGCAACTTATTCAAATTTTCATGTCAAGTTGCATAACTCTGATTTTTTTGAAATTTCATTGCCACTTAAGGGCCTGTTTTGGCACACCATGATCCTGCACATACCCAACAGGAAGTGAGGTAAAGGTTATGAGGTGTGGGTTAGAAAATAGGGTGTAGGAAATGGAAGGAAGGGTCATATCACTTTGAGAGTTTTCACCAAGATGAGTAGCCCGAGTATTGACCTCACATCTTACAAGCCATGAGGATGCACTTGTAGTAGAGGAGCATATACTTGCATCTTGGGAGCTTATTAGGAGTTCACCTTGAATTTGGGAAATACACATAGAGGAGATATAATATTGATCAATACACATTACCTAGCCTCATCATGCATAAATACAAGAGCTATAGACTATAGCAAGCACATATCATGAGCCAAAGGATCATATTTGAGAGTTGCTTCATCTCCAATCCTCTACATTTTTAAGATCCACAAATGGGGTTGAGGATAAGTCTTGGTTACTTAGCTTGGACTTATGCTTTGGGTTGCATCTATATGTGAGCAACTTAAAGGCATAATTTTCAATGCAATTTTTGAGAGGACTTGATTCCACCTTGTGGTACTGGGAGGATAAAATGCACCAACTCACATTGGAAACCCTCTCCAGATACCATTTTGGAGTGCTTCAAAGTGTGTTCTATTTCAAAATATTTTTGACAGAGATGCATAGATGAGTTTCATAATTTACATAATAACGTTTCATAGTGGCTCAACATGAGAGTTAGTTTTTGGAGTTCTTGTAGTTTGTAGATTATATTCAAGACAAGTTACCTGTCAATTATTTCATTAGGGGTGGAAAGCCCAAAATTTCATTTTTCCTACACATGGCCAATCCAAATGACTTTAGGTTTGCTATGGCAAAGTCTCTTATGGAAAAGGAGGTACATGGAAGGACACAAGAGGCATGAGAGAAGTTTGTAACCTTGATGAAGGGACTAAAGTGTCCATCGACCTCCCCATCCTTCAAAGGATAATTTAGACTTACTATATGATTTACAAAGAAAAACCCAATAGTATCAATATTAGGGACAAAGGTCTAGAGCATAGTAGGGGCCATAGGGTACTCACATTTGACCATCATCGACACAAGGATATTTTAGGTATGAGAGACTATAGGTCTATCAAGCTAGGCCTTATATGACTCAACAACCTTTTAGGGGAGAATCTAGTGTTTTTAGTAATTAGGATCTTCTAATTACGGTGGGGCCTAGCCAACATAGGGTTATATGAGAGGCACATGTTATGTATATGTTAGTATCAAACAGAGAGTGCCCACAAGGTTTTAGAGTAGGTGGACACCATCCTAGGATGTCAAAGTAGATAGTTGATATGTGGGTCTTTACCCTCCAACCACTCAACATATACCACCATGGGTCTTTACCCTCCCAAACACACAAAGGTCAAAGGAAGATTCATTGCTACAACACTCACTTTTTATGACAGTCTCAAGTACTTAGGACAATCACTCCTTTCGTGGCCATTCTTCTTCACACAACACTCTCTAACATTAATTATGATAATAGTGTACCTCCTTAAACCTTCCACCAACACCTAACTCAATATCAAACTCTTTCCCAATCTCACTAATGGACTAATTAACTCAATTCATTGTGAAATTGTGATGGTCAATGCAATGTTTGGGACAATAGTAATTAGGATGTTCTAATAATTGTGGGGCCTAGCCAACATAGGGTTATATGAGACAAGGGTAAGTTCAACAGTGATTTCTCCTTCAATTTTTGATGAATGCTTCATTGCCTGTTCACTTGGAATTGAATTGATTTTATAATTAAGAGATCACTTGAATTGTAGGTAAATCCCTTCAAATGATAGGGTAGGCTCCCTTTTATACCTAATATATGTCTTGAAAGCATTTTATCCTGATGGCTTTAAATTAAAGTACTTTCTCTTGTATCTGGTATTGGTGGAGCAGAGGTTGCATTGCATCATCCTAGGATACATATTTCCGTAGATACAACACAAGTTAAATGTATCCTAGGTCGATGCAAAGCAACCTCTGCTCCAGAGATCACCAGAAAATAGAGAAAGAACTTTAATTTAATGCCATTAGGATAAAAGTCTTTAATCAAGACAGATAAATGGTATGCAACTGTATCTATTTGGAATGCATTACCCAAACACCGCAATTGATCAGTCGCCTTTGAAAATAAAGTGGTATGATGAAATATTTAGGCATAAATAGATGAAATGCACTCCATACTACTGCTGCACAATATTTTGGTCGATGATATTTTTAAAATAGTAAAGGAAGGTGTATGGAACAACCAAATTCTTATCATTATAAACAATGAATATTTTAAGATCCTTTTATGATGTGTAAGTTGAGAATATTTTAGGAAAGGTCCCTAAATGAATACACTTTAAACTGATTTTAGTAATGACTATCGGATGTAGACAAAATGAATGCTTTTTGGATTAGGATGGTACATAGAATCTACTATCAAAAGGTTGCTTTAGAAAGTATATGATTCAAAACTAAGGAAATGCAATTATTTACAAGTTTTAACCTTCTTAGATGCAAAATCCCTTATTTAGCCTCTCACAAACCTTAAAAGTAGGGTTTCTCATATACCATTCTTCCAAACACTATACCATCCAAATGATGATGGATTCACCTTTCATTTGAAATGTCTAAACACTGTTAATCATAAAATGTGCCCCTCCTTAAGGCAGATTTGCTATTGCTGCTCCTTAGCAAGCAATTTCTCCACTCTTACATTCGCCATAATGGACCTTAAGACGGGCTAGCTTAAACAACACACACTAATCTTTGACTACTTAGGTGTGCTATGGGCCCATTCCTTCCCTTGACTTCCTTTTCCATCTGTTTCCATCAAAACACAATCATCGTTATCATTTGAATTCAAACAGTGTTCCCGCGTTTGATTGCATAGAACAAAGCAAATGGCATAGGAAAATTTTGTCTACCTCGTAGCTATCATAGAATACCTCCCCATTGAGATATTATCATGTCCTTTATCACTTTATGTAGTGGATGAAAGACATAAGCGTCCTCACAATGCAGTCGATGCAACAAACAAATTTCCATTTCGATCAGTTTTATTTGCGAACATACTCTTTGCTTGTGTCAAAATGGGAGCTTTGGAATAGAGTATGGGCTTCCATCAAAGAAAAAGGTAAGGGAAATTAATATCAGATGCTTACAGTTGGAAATGCTTTGTTTGACATGTTTGGAAAATGTGAAAGTATAGACAAAGGGCATGAACTGTTTGGTCAGATGCCTCAAAGAAATGTGGTCTAATGAAATGTTGTGATTGCAGGATACGCACAAACAATGTTTGTTGAAATGGATTTACAAAATTCCAATGAAATTTGATCAGTGGGTATAAAGTTAGACCCTACAATGACTAGCAGCCTTTACCCTCTACAACCTTTGCCAGCATTCTTCCAGTCTATACAAAAATGAGAGCTTTGGAGCAGGGTACGAACATCTATCACAGAGATGTTCTAGTGCAACTTCCGAGGTAGACATGTATGCAAAATGTGTAAACTTAGACAAGGCACATGAACTGTTTGACATAATGCCTCAAAGATAATCATTCTCTTGGAATGCATTTTTCAATCTCCATTAAGATTCGACTATCTTCACTTAATAAGGGAATGAACTATAAGAAGTCTATTTGTTCCTACATGTTTCAATCCTCTTAAAAGAACATTGATTCAATCTTAATGAGTTTAGAATTAGTGAGAGATTCTCTTCTATAATTAGTGAGAGATTCTCCTCTATGGCATTTGATAGAATTATTTTAGCTTCTTATTTTCTTGTTTAAGTTGTGAAAATGTTTTGTGTTCTTTTCACTTTTAGCTAGCTAAATTTTTCAAGAATTTTATCTCTAGATTTAATATTTCTTTTCTTGCATGTATCTATTAATTTTGAGATAATAGATCTTGCCTTCATGAATTGATCCTAGTTTATCCCTTTAACCCTTATTAATTTATTTAGAGTGTTTAGTTCCATTTTAATCCTTTCTTTTACAATTAAATATTATTAAAAAATTGTATTATTGTTCCAAATTTTGTGGATATTTAGGACTACAAAATTGTTACTAGAGCACACATCTTGGTACTTCTTACTTTTAGAAGCTCACTCCTCTAATGTTTGATAAGATAGATATGAATGATTGACCTTAAACTACATGTTTTTAAAGATGAAGGTGCATTCGGGGTTTAGATGATCTTCCATGACCAAGTCAAAGGAAAGTGATATAAACCTATTTTAAAAATTATATTATCATTATACTCAAGCCATTTGGAAAATATAAAAAAATATATCCAATCTCTTAACTATTTTTCTCAAACCTAGCATTTTGTTTGCCCATGTGAGTGCTCCATTCCTAGAACTAATAAATAAATAGTGTATTCATGTAGATAAATGAAGTAAAATCAATTTGTGATAGTAAACATTGACATTGCATGTATAATTAATTTATTTATGATGAACTTTTAAATGTAATAAATTATGTCCTAAAGGTGGGGTAATTAGGTCCATATATGTTGAAAATCAAAATAAATAGTTTGAAGATAATATTAGTTACCTAAAGGACATTCCACTTGATTATTTGGTATATCATAACTATTTTGACAAATTTTTGAAACCATTAGAGGTACCTTTTGCTTCTGTAGATGAGGCATTCATTCATGTTGAAGTTGTGATAGCTTATTTGCCTCTTTGAAAATTGATTTTAATTTTTGTAAGAGGATGTGTGTGTGTGTGTATTCTATATTATTTAATATTACTTATTGCTCTAGACTGCCTTAAACCCTAGCATTTTGCACCTCTTTTCTACCATTTTTATAGACAACAAATTATCCATACGAATTATCATATACTTGTAACCTCCATCCCAAACCACCTATTTCACTCTTCTTCCTTTGTGTACCTCTTTTATTCTTCCATTACCTCTTTGCTTACCTAAATTAAATCCAAAACATAGTGTATATAGCATCAAAAAAATTCCATATTTGATTAATATTATCCACAACATATCGAAAAGACAAATACCACACTTACTATGTCATCAACCAAAAATAATTTACTTACATATTCAAAGAGTTCAATAATGGAGAAACATCCATGTGCTTCTCTACACATGTCCTCAAAAGTTCAAGAAATACTTATCCTCTATTGGTCCAAACTTTAAATCACTTTCCATGCATGAAAATAATTGCAACCATACACAATTTCCCACCCAATAGATTCTCTCAAACTAGTTTACTATCTTAACATAGGGTCAAGGAAAAGCGGGCCAAAATAGGAATCCAAGTGTCTTAAAAGCCTTCAAGACCATAGTGGTGAGGATTTAATTTCTTTCTTTAGTGGTATCTTTCTCTAGATTAATTAGTTGGGCATTCTATTAGGACCTTTTCCTAATTAAAAAAAATATATAAAAATTACATCCCTAAATATTGCATTCATAATAGAATAAATTTCTGCAATATTGAGACTAAATTCATAATAGATTTATAGTGATGAATAAAGAAATATTTAAGATTCTCAAAAATTTGATGTTTTCTTTCTCCCAACCGTCATTGGATATTGGGTGATCTTTGAGGCATTATGTCAAACAGTTTGTAATAACCCACCTTACTTAACCCAACAAAATTTGACCACTTTTTTTTTTTTTGATTACTTTAATCATTTGTGTTTGATTCAATCGCATACTCTGGGCATCCATCCATTTGGATTAGGCATTCATCCATCCAGGATGAGCATCTAACCATGCGGGTTAGGCATCTATCCATACGGGACATAAGATTTCATCTATCCAATACGGGATAGGCATCTATCCAATTGGGATAGGAGGTGCTTTGGTGAGAGACCTAGACTCATCAGGACCGTTCAGGTCCTGAGCCACTCACTAAGTACTACACTCTTCTAATAGGAGTGCATCGAGGTCACCATCCTTAGGAGTAATTAAAAATAACATAATACAAGCTTGAATTCCACCTCTGAATTTGGCTTAAAGCCTCGAGAAGTCAAGCGAATCCATACGAGATTCCTTTCGAGTATGCGTTGAATTACTTTTTCCTTTTATTATACTTATCTTTCAAATTAGGATTCTACTCAATCCTTCTTCTTACCAAAACCTAGACCCCATCCACGAACGCCTGAGCACTAGGGACAACTCCGTCCCAAGACGGCCTACATACCCATTTCGGCACAGGATCAAGGCGTAAAGTATGTAGTTCTATTTTCTACTCTATGGTTTGATGTAAACTAATTTGTGGGTACACAACCCTTTCTAGGGTCAATTTCCCAGACAGCTTCTCTGCAGTTGCTACCCACGGTGGTAGCACTTAAACAAAGGCTCAAGATGGCCTATTGTTTGTGGCATAAAACAACTACATCCTAATACCTATCATAAGCGTCACCCTTGACCCAATTGTCAATCGCCAATATCTCTTCAAGATTAAATCAATTTCATAAAAGTGTTTCATTCAATCAACCCTAACAGGGGTTTACTATGGTTTAACTTAGCGGATGTAAAATCATTTAAGGATTATCTTATTAGATTATCTATCCAAGGGGGATTACCCGCCCCTTGTATTTTAACTTCCAAGTGTCCATTATTACTCCCCGATGATTTATAGGGACAATGTCACAGATGTCATTGATGGAGCTTTATTAGGCATTAAGTGCAGTAGTTCAACACGATGACATTACTCGTAAGCATGACCCAGAGGCACTGTATATACCGAATGCTGCTAGGTTTTGGTTTTCCGACTTCCTTTATTTAGTTTTCTAATTAAAAAGCTATAAAAAACATAATTCTTGAAAATAATTATGAATTGAACGTACATAATTGGACATTGCAAAGTTTAATTAATTGAAACAACTACTTGATGAACCTCATGGAATAAAACCATAACTAAATTATCTAATATTCAAAACTTGAAATATAACTTGCATAATAATGACGATTATGAAACTTGTATAATAATAATTAAACGTGTAACTTGCATGAAGATGAAGAAAATGTAACTTTGTCATCAATAATGCAAGTAATGCATAAGTACTTCGCATGAAGCAAGGATAGTGTAAGTTACATGCAAGGTTAAGCAATGTGTTGATTTCTACCATGAGAATAATCACTTATAAAGTCACTAGTCCCAAAAATAGCAATAATTATTATAAATTTCACTAAGGATATTATAAAATTTAATACAATTTAATATACAATTAGAAAATTGCTAAAAATAAATTAATTATTGCAAATTTTACTAAGGATGATAAATTTTGAAATTACCTTAGTTAAATTTTATTAAACTAAAATTTGGACTTTTAAAAAAAATTAACAAATTCCAAATCACCACGAATTAAATTTATAGTGGCATTTAAAAAAAAAAAAAAAAGAAAGGAAAGGCAAGTGAGAGTGGGGCCCACGGGTCCCATCACCACTGCAGGTCAGCGGATGTAGGCCCGCAGTGATGAGGGGACCCCGTGGTCCCCTCCACTACCCTGCGGCCATTGCCGTAACAGTGACCGCAGGTTAGTGGAGGGTACCACTCCCCTGCGGCACTACCGTAACCGCAGGGTAGTGGGGTGCCCTTCCCGGCAGCGGAAATAACTCCACCCACCCCTTTGCATCAGCCCATTTTTTCATGCGAAGTTTTAATCTACGGATTTTTTTGCACTGGTTCACATGTAAAATTTCAATGTTAATATAAATACTTATATATATATATATAGTTTTCATTTCAATTTATTTTTGCACAGAGAGAAATATATGAACAGATATATGTGTAATAGAGATGTTAATGTAAAACAAATAAGAATAAGAATTTATTCACAGGGATGAAATAACACAGAGAACTAAATTGTTTCAACAATGTACAAAACTAATATTCACAGAGAGGTTTATACTTCATTTTTCACAGAGAATAATGAATACAATGAGATTTATATTTTATTATCAGAGATTTTCTGTTCACAGAGAAGCAAGACTGCTCATCAGGAATTAAGTTTTATGATCAAATCTTCATTCAGAGAGAGAGAAATGGATTTTTACTCATAGGAAAAAAAAGAAAAAATATTTAAATAACTTTATATGCAGAAGATCAAACTTGTATTCACAGAGAGGTAAGATTATTCACAGGGATGTAAGATTTAATTAAAGAAATGAGATTTACATTCAGATTTCCAATCCAGTAATGAATTTAAGAGAAGAATAACAAGGACAAGATTCATACACAAATGGTTATCATTTAATCACCTAGAGAAGATTTTTAATCTCAGAAAATGAATTTTAAATAAGAGAAATATGATTTTTGCACAGATCTAAATTTTTTTGGAAAAGCAAAACAAGATCTGATATATATTTTCTAAAGAAAAATTAAATAAATGATAAAGCTATCTTTTACATTCATTATATGAAAAACACTTTTATCAATATTTATCCCTAAATAAGAAGAAAAGATTTACAATCTAATAATTTAGAAGCTGTATATTTTGATAACACAAATTTCTCATATGTAAATGAGAGATGACAAAAGAAGAGAACCTGGCTTATCGAAGCTCGAAGTTGAATCCTCTCCAATCTTCTAGCTATCCCTTTTAGATCCTTCCTTGCAACTTGAGAGAAATCTTCAAGAACAACTTAACATTCCTACAACAAAAATGAGACTACCAAAGAGATCCTACTACCAACAACAAGGAAACTTGGAAAATTTCTTCAAAACATAATCAACTCCCTTTTTTGAGAACTTGCATACAATATGTAGGAAAAATCCCTTAATTCCACTATCTAGAGAAATTAATTAAGAATGGGATTCTTTTCCAATATTGGACTCATGCAAATTGATTAAAAACCTAGTGGGGGAGTTACATGCAATGTATTGAAGATTCCTCTAGAAGCTTCTAATTCCTCCTACAACATGTGCCATAATTGAGAGTGGGAAAATAAAAATAAAAATAATGCCTTTTGAATTATATTCTCCAAGTGTGTGTGTGTGTGTGTCCATTTTTATTCTTTTATAATATTTATTCAATCATTTTTAATAGCTTAACCAAAAAATATAATAGAATTGCATCAAATCAAAGAGTGATAAAGGAGGGTTGTGACACAGTTCATGTGCCTTATCTAAGCTTACACATTTTGCATCCATGTGTACGTGGGTAGTTGCACTACAACATCTATACTCACTAATCACATTTGGTTGGAAGTTTCTAAATCCATTTCAAGCACATTTTGTGCATATCCTGCAATCATAGCATTCCATTAGATTGTGTTTCTTTGATGCATCTGACCAAACAGTTCACGCGCTTTCATGTCTACACTTCCACATTTTCCAAACGTGTCAAACAGAGCATTTCCAACCGTAAGCATCTGATATTAATTGCCCTTACCTTCTGCTTTGATGGAAGCCCATACAATGTTCCAAAGCTCCCATTTTGGCACAGGTAGAGAGTACGTTGGCAAATAAAACTGATCGAAATGGAAATCTATTTGTTGCATTGACTACATTGTGAGGATGCTTATGTCTTTCATCGACAGCATAAAGCAGGAAAGGACATGAGAATATCTCCTCGGGGAGGTATTCTATGACAACTGCAAGGTAGATGAGAGTTTCTTATGCCATTTGCTTTGTTCTATGTAGTTAAATGCGGGAACACTGTTTGAATTCAAATGCTAACAACGATTGTCTTTTTAACAAAAACGGATGGGAAGGGACATCAAGGGAAGGAATGGGTCCAAAACACACCGAAGAAGTCAAAGCTTAGTGTTTGTTGTTGAAGGCTAGCCCCTTAAGACATCATAATTGATTGGCTCTTCACTCCTAAGACCTTCAAAAGTATTTAATGGCTTCATTGAGTCCTTTGGTCTTCCAAATGCACCGACACCAACTTGAATTCTCCTTCAATGCTTGATTGTCTATTCACTTGGATTTGAATTGATTTTATAATTAAGAGATCACTTGAATTGTAGGTAGACCCCTTCAAATGACAAGGTAGGCTTCCTTTTATATCTAATATATGTTTGGAAAGCATTTTATCCTGATGGCTTTAAATTAAAGTACTTTCTCTTCTATCTGGTATTGGTGGCTCGTAGAGGTTGCATTGCATCATCCTAGGATACATATTTCCATAGATACAACACAAGTTAAATGTATCCTAGGTTGATGCAAAACAACCTCTTCTCTAGAGATCACCATAAAATAGAGAAAGAACTTTAATTTAATGCCATTAGGATAAAAGTCTTTAATCAAGATAGATAAATGGTATGCAACTATATCTATTTGGAATGCATTACCCAAACACCGCAATCGATCAGTCACCTTTGAAAAGAAAGTGGTATGATGAAATATTTAGGCATAAAATAGATGAAATGCACTCCATACTAGTGCTGCACAATATTTTGGTCGACGATATTTTTAAAATAGCAAAGGAAGGTGTATGGAACAACTGAATTCTTATCATTATAAATAATGAATATTTTAAGATCCTTTTATGATGTGTAATTTGATAATATTTTATGAAAGGTCCCTAAATGAATCCACTTTAAACTGATTTTAGCAATGACTATCAGATGTAGACAAAATGAATGCTTTTTGGATTAGGATGGTACACATAATCTACTATCAAAAGGTTTCTTTGGAAAGTATATGATTCAAAACTAAGGAAATGCAATTATTTACAAGTTTTAACCTTCTTAGATGCAAAATCCCTTGTTTAGCCTCTCACAAACCCTTAAAAGTAGGGTTTATCATATGCCCTTCTTCCAAACACTATACCATCCAAATGATGATGGATTCACATTTCCTTTGAAATGATTGGTTTGTAATGGTAATTTAATGTTCTTTCATATTTTTGTATATATTCTTTATAATAGCCTATTATATTGATTTGTTCTATTATGGATAATGGTACGAGTTAGACGACTTTGTCGTCGGTGCATGAAAGCATTGAACGAGTTCTACTTTTAAAAATTACAAGAAACATTTTTAATTTATTTGATTCAGTACTATTTGCAAAAAATGATTATCAATGATGTTTTCTTTCTCCAAGAATTGTCTAGGATCTTTCCGTTAGATAATATGTAACATCGAATGACTAAATCTTTTTATTAAAAATGCTTATTTTATTTAATTATTATCTAAGCATGAATTAAAATTTATATCTATACGGAAGTAGAACATATAAGCTGAAGAGTCATGTGCAAGCAAATTTCATAAAAGAAAGCAAGTAGGAATTATCTTGAATGACATGGAAACAAGCTCATCAGTTGCCTAGAAGAGAGCAATTGGAGAAAAGCAGAGGAAAGTGTTTAAGGGTGATAAATAGATAGAGAGTATGCAATCCAAATAAACAATGTCTAGAGTGTGTGATGTGACGTCTCTAATTTATGTCTGGAGGGACTAACTGGTTTTGGAGTTCATGCGAAACCTATTGGGCCACACTTGGAGGAAATTAATGTGTTCATGCAAGGAGCACCTTTTTTCTATTATGAGAATGATGCTTTTGCACCGAAGGATATTTGGAAGTCAATATCCAAAAATTTATATAGTGTGGAACCAGAGTTGGCGGACTTGAAGTAATTTTCAGCTTTCAGAAGACTAAGAGGTTATGTACACAATCTCCCAATAGAAGGGCAATTTCAAGCATTACCTCTCCCCCCATAACTATTCAGGAAGAACTTCCTCAGACAAAGGACTATTGGCCTCCATGGGATCAAAGAAAAAAATTGAAGCATAGACTCTAGACGATGTGGTGGTGGCCTTTGTGAAGAACTCTGCACTATAATTGAAAATTCACAAGAGAAACTGCAAGATAGTGAAGAGAAATACAATCTTGAAAAGTGGGAAGAATGGATCTTGGCTTTGGTGGGGCCAAGTTAGGTTGCTCCTCTAGAGGTTGATGAGATTGAAATCATATTAAGATTTGAAAAAGATCACACTCGTGGAACTTCGTGTGCAAGTGATCGATTGCGGTGTTTGGGTAATGCATTCCAAATAGATAGAACTGCATACCATTTATCTATCTTGATTAAAGCCTTTTATCTTGATGGCATTAAATTAAAGGACTTTCTCTTCTATCTGGTATTGGTGGAGAAGAGGTTGCTTTGCATCCACCTAAATATCCTTCAGTGCAAAAGCATCATTCTCATAATAGAAAAAAGGTGCTCCTTGCATGAACACATTGATTTCCTCCAAGCGTGGCCCAATAGGTTTCACAGGAACTCCAAAACCAGTTAGTCCCTCCGGACATAAATTAGAGACGTCACATCACACACTCCAGACATTGTTTATTTGTATTGCATACTCTCTATCTATTTATCACCGTTAAACACTTTCCTTTGCTTTTCTCCAATTGCTCTCTTCTAGGCAGTTGATGAGCTTGTTTCCATGTCATTCAAGATAATTCCTGCTTGCTTTCTTTTGTGAAATTTACTTGCACATGACTCTTTAGCTTGTATGTTCTACTTCAGGTCAGGTCAATGCAAATCAACCTCTTCTCCACCAATACTAGATAGAAGAGAAAGAACTTTAATTTAATGCCATCAGGGTAAAAGTCTTTAATCAAGATAGATAAATGGTATGCAATTGTATCTATTTGGAATGCATTACCCAAACACCGCAATCGATCACTCACACACAAAGTTCCATGAGTGTGATCTTTTTCAAATCTTAATATGATTTCTATCACGTCAACCTCTAAAGGAGCCACCTGACTTGGCCCCACCCAAACCAAGATCCATTCTTCCATCTTTTCAAGATTGTATTTCTCTTCACCATCTTGCAGTTTCCCTCATGAATTTTCAATTATAGTGCAGAGTTCTTCATGAAGGACACCACCACATTGTCTAGAGTCTATGCTTCAGTTTTTTTCTTTGATCCCATGGAGGTCAATAGTCCTTTGTCTGAGGAAGTGCTTCCTGAATAGTCATGGGGGGGAGAGGTAATGCTTGAAATCACCCTTTTATTGGGAGATTGGTCTTCTGAAAGCTGAAAATTATTTCGAGTCTGCCAACTCTGGTTCCACACTATAGAAATTTTTGGATATTGACTTCCAAATATCCTTCGGTGCAAAAGAATCATTCTCATAATAGAAAAAAGGTGCTCCTTGCATGAACACATTGATTTCCTCCAAAGCATGGCCCAATAGGTTTCACAGGAACTCCAAAACCAGTTAGTCCCTCCGGACATAAATTAGAGATGTCACATCACACACTCCAGACATTGTTTGTTTGTATTGCATACTCTCTATCTATTTATCACCCTTAAACACTTTCCTCATCTTTTCTCCAATTGCTCTTTTCTAGGTAGCTAATGAGCTTGTTTCCATGTCATTCAAGATAATGCCTGCTTGCTTTCTTTTACAAAATTTGCTTGCACATGACTCTTCAGCTTGTATGTTCTGCTTCCGTACAGATATAAATTTTAATTCATGCTTAGATAATAATTAAATAAAATAAGCATTTGTAAAGAAAAGATTTAGTCATTCGATGTTACATATTATCTGATGGAAAGATCCTAGACAATTCTTGGAGAAAGGAAACATCATTGATAATCATTTTTCGCAAATAACACTGAATCAAATAAATAATAAATGTTTAATGCAATTTTTAAAAATAGAACTCGTTCAATGCTTTCATTCACTGACGGCAAAGCCGTTTGACCCACATCATCTCTCATCATCGGAATTGTGACGACAACTAATAAAACATCTGATAAGGATGTTGTATATCCGACGTCACTTTCATGTCGGACAGTCATCGAGGAGCAATCATAGCATCCGTCGGAAATCCGACGGAAATCTGTTGATATTTGTGGTCAGGGGTGCAAATATAGCCGCCATCAAAGGAGTTCATAACATTGTCGGATGACCGACGCAAATGGCATCGTTGGGAAGCCCGACGATGAGTTTTTGATGGTAAAGTTGGTCAGAAGTCCAACATTTGGTCGTCGCAAATCCGACAATTAGCCGTCGGAAATTAGGCCCAAATGTACTACTGTTTGGTCATCTCTATAGTTTTTGAGCTTTTTTGTTTGGTTTCATTTTTTCTTTTATTTTCTCTCGAGGCTATGCTTTCATGATGTCTTGTATCCTCCCATGACCCATTCCATTATTTTTCCTCTTGAGCATCATGGTGCAATTTGCACATGGCCTTAATGAACCTCATCAACTTTATGTGTTACTTTCTAGTTATTCTGAATGTGTCAGTTTTCATGTTTAACTTTTAGTCTATATTATTTTTATATATGCCTGCTTGCTAGATGCTTCTCCATGTTTCACACTCAGGTCTATTTGTATTATTCTTGATTACATTTCCCATATGTTTAGTTACTTTATCCACAAGTTAAAACAACGTGCTCATTTTAACCTCCTAAGCCTAACACAAACATAAAATATATTGCTAACAGAAAATATGAATTTAAAATTCTTTTCTTGTTAAAATCAAATTGAATTATTTGATATAATGTTATGTGCATTGTTTTTGTGCTTGCAAGTCTCTTGTACTTATTTTGGTTGCACTTGAAGAATGATGACCATGGTGATGTGCATATCACTAAAACAATAAAAAAATTATGTACGATTGTCAAAGAAACCTAGTGGAAGTATGATCAATCTCATCCTCAAATTTGATATCTATGAAAATGTCACAACATTGAACTAATGATCCCACATCTAAGATGTAGACCACATAATTTTAAAACATTATCATGAGTTTTTTTGCCATCTACATTTATAGCACAAAGAAAAAGAACATGATCATGTGAAATCTTCCTTTAACTTTGACACATAGATGGGCACCTAAAAAGAATCATGAAAAGGAAGGCATATGATTTAAATGGATTTAATTAAAATATGAAACGAATTTAGAAGTTTATCCAGTGAAATTAGATTCGTTTGAAGCAGCACCAGATTTGAGATGCGTGTATTTAAAGCGAAGACTTTGCACTTTGAAAAACGAGGTGGCATGCTCGAAGGATGGACCACCTAATTTAATAGAAGAAAAATGGTGATGACACGGAATGTTGATAGAAGTGGATGCCTATCTAACATAGCAGTGACCTTTAAAAATGAATAAAGAACATGAATGGAGGGGAATAAAACATTTTAAGAAGTTCAAAACGTGGATGGGCCACCCATAGATACGAAGGCGATTTTTTTTTTTTATGTGGTAAGGATTGATTTCCATGTATAATCACATGAAATTTAAAAAAAAAAAAATGAAAACTTATATGAAGAGTTGGAGGCATAGAAGAGAACTTTGTTTTTAATCAAAGCATTTATTTTTACAATTCTGTATATTTATCCATGTATATGACGATCAGGTTGCATTCAAACAAGGGTCACCCATAGATACGAAGGCGATTTTTTTTTTTATGTGGTAAGGATTGATTTCCATGTATAATCACATGAAATTTAAAAAAAAAAAAAAATTAATGAAGGAAAACTTATATGAAGAGTTGGAGGCATAGAAGAGAACTTTGTTTTTAATCAAAGCATTTATTTTTGCAATTCTGTATATTTATCCATAGAATTTACAACATAGGTTGTGTTATTTTGGGAGCTTGTTTGTAAGATGTTGCACATTGGTATTTATGCATACGATGAAATTTTTTAAGGATCATTTCATTGATTATTAGTGTTTGGAGTTTCATTTTATGTACTGAAATGGTAGATGATGATTTGTGATCTTGATAATTTGGTTAATTATTTGAAAATAACATTACTTATGTTTCAATAGGAAGTTTGGTAGAGATTGGTGAACAAGACATGTTCATCTTCTGGCATTAGTTTCTTTATTAGAACTAGAACCTTTTTTTTCTTTTTCTTTCCATGAAGATAAATTAGATTATATTAAAGTATAACTTCTATAAATTTTCATGAAAGCATATCAAATAAGTTGTATTGTTAATGTTTTTACTTTCACTATTCTAAATATTAAACCAGATAATCTATAATTGAAACTTATCTATTTAATGAACTTGGAATGTAGAGTAGTTTAGTTGAAGTCTAGGAAAGATTAACTCTTAGCTTGTTTTCATGACCACACTTCAAAATATATTCAATCTTATAATTTTTTTTTCATATTTTACAAAAGTATTAACTCATCAACCTTGAGCTTAACACTTGACTATAAAAATATACTTTTAACTAGGAATCCAAAACAAGCCCCTTGATCAAAATATAATAGATTTTATCACCAAACTATCTTACAAACTATGATCCAATGACCTTGAGACCTTGGGGCAATCATTTGACCTTCTCTCAAGAGAGTAGTTAGTTTCCTTAACTATTGTTGTTTCACATTTAGAGTAGGTTGTTGATGTTTTCATCAAAAAGTTAGCTAAGAGAAAATTCATCATCAACAAGCTCTTCTTGGGGTGTGGTGTACATTCACAACATCATCCTCTTTGAGAGGGCCTTCTCGCTCTCTTTTGGGGAAATTCTTTTTCTCGCACAATTTTCTTCTTTTCTTTGCTTTATTAGAGTCTTTTGTACTTCAGAACCTTATATATATTAGTTGTTGGGACCAACATCTTTGTACCCACCCAAGCTATTCTTAAGGGGGCTGTTAGTGTAGAATATTCTTTTCTAAGAATATTTATTTTCTCTCACGAATATCTCTTATCTAAAGAATGTTTCATTTTTAGGAGATAAGCTTTCTTAGGTGTATTTGCGATTGCATGGAGAATTGTAAGATTCTTTTCTAACGTGGTAGATATCTCCCCTATACACTACATATATACATCTTTCATGAGCTTATTAATGCTGGATCATTGAGAGTTATTCTACTATCTCCATCTTTCTTTGTGTTGCATACTTTCATCTTCTTACTTCACATGACTTGTGATTGTCTATTATTTGTGGCCCAATAAATGTCACCTTTTTTTCTAGAAGATATTAGTTTTGACACTTTTATCCCTTTGGCATTATATATCTCTATACTCGAATCCATGTTCTCTCATCACTTTTGCCATTTGGGCTAGTATACATTTACAACCTCTCATATCCTAGCATCCTAATAATTGAAGGCTTAGCTTTAGACCTTCATAGAATACAATTCCATCATATGAATGTAAATACATCTACGTGACATATAAATTCTTAATTCCTTGATTGTTCTCATCATTTCATCCTTCATGTATACATTTCCTTAGTCCTACATAAAGATATACTTTTTCTAACACCACTACTAGTCAAAATTTTAACTCTCATAATGGCTAACTAAGGATGCCATCAATGGGCCGTAATTTCAGAGTAATAAATTGATGGGGAACTTTCAATGCTTATTAGCTTATGCATGATCCCACACTAGACCTTCAAACTCTATAAGATATGGGTAACTTCATTAATTGCAATGATCTTTAAGAAAATCATCTATAAACTCTAACATATTTTAGGTACTTGTGTTTAGCTACAAGACCTACAAATGAAAACCTTTATTTTTTAGAGATTAGTGGATGAAGATCCATTTGCTTCCTAGAGTTTGGAGGATGAAAATCATTTGGATTCCTAAGGCAAACTTCATACAGAGGTTGCATCTACACTTTGAAAGATGGAGACATTTAGTAGTTTGGAGGATTTGATTAGTTGGGTGTTTTCAAGGGAAGAGAACCCTTGGTTTGTGGTCTCTACTAGTTTGGGCTAGACTTCTTTGATTTAATTCAAGGGTGCAATCTACTTAGATTGGATTTTACCAATCAATTTTTTTTTTTTACAATGCACAAGATTTGAGCTATTCACATTCATGAATTTACACATTTTCTCAAAAAAAAAAAAACATATTATTCAAGCAAAATAATTTTTCTTGTTAAGTTCCTTGCATTTTTAATTCGACAAAAAAAATGTATTTCACATCCTCCTACTATTATACAATTTAGGTATTTCGTATAACATTGTTTTACTACATTTTTTATCACACAAAAATAAATGGGTTTCCTATTTAATTTACAACATTATTCCTTTTAATTCATTTTTTAACACACATTCCTTTAATACATTGGATTTTGATAAAAAAAAATGTTGCCTCCATTTGTGACTTAACTGCTTATAGTTATTGTTTTGGCTTTTGAGTAGTAACGATGCACGTTGTGGGATCCATTATGCACACAAGGGTCAAAAAGTGGTCATTTCAAAGTGTCACACAATGCCTACTTG
Source organism: Cryptomeria japonica (assembly GCF_030272615.1). Classification (NCBI taxonomy): domain Eukaryota; kingdom Viridiplantae; phylum Streptophyta; class Pinopsida; order Cupressales; family Cupressaceae; genus Cryptomeria; species Cryptomeria japonica. Next base: position 623,679,022 of record NC_081407.1, read on the forward strand.
AACATGCCCCAATAACTGTGCACTACATCTACCTCAAAATTGACGGCTATTGGTAAATATTAAATTTAATAATGAGCTTTTAGTTATCATTTTTTTGGTTTCTTTAAAGTTAGTAAATGTGGGGTTGAGTGAGGAATGAGTTAACGGTAATTGGAACATCAACAACAATTAGTACTCTTCCCCTATGTTACTCTAATAATTATATTGTCGCAACATATAATTTATGATATAATATATAATTTATACTTGTACTTCATTAATTGATCAAAGAATCACATTTCAAAACTAAAAATAAATTTTAATCAAATACATCTCTTGTTTAAATTTAAAAGCCTTTTTCAAAAAATTATAAAATGTTTGTGCTAATGTATAATTTGGACTTTAATTGGCATAAACATCAAATTCATTCACCAAACTTCACAAGACTGAAAAAGAGGCATAAACATCAAATTCATTCACCAAACTTCACAAGACTGAAAAAGAGGTGTAGAGTGGAATCCTCCACATCGAGATGAAGTCAAGTTTGTGGAATACTCGGTTTATGTTTATTCTTTTGGTCCATCAAACTAATTCACGGAACTTCAGCAGATTAACCATACCACAGGCTAACCATTAAGACAGATCAAAACAAAATTGCTGAACAGAAACCTAAAAATAGTAATCTTAGAAGTCCTAAACCAAGTGAACAGCCACTCAACCTATTAAACATGGGAGGAGTCTATTAAAAGTGAATGTTCTTTCCATGCTAGTTGACGAGCAGTTGCAGGTACCTCTCATATTGTTCCGGGTAACCCTCTGATATGCCTTCCAACATCCGAACAACTTGGCTCATGCCAGGCCTTTCGTTTTCATCCTCTTGAATGCACATAATGCTTACCATAGCTACTCTTCTCACCTCTTCCACATCTGCTTTGTTTCTAATCTGTTCATCCACAATGCCCATTATGTTTCCCTTCTGAATTTCAGTTGCTGCCCACGTCGGAAAGTACTGCGACTCAAGCACACTCAAGTCAATAATTCGTCGACCTGATATTATTTCCAGCAGGGTCATGCCGAAGCTGTATACATCCACCTTAACTGTGATTGGCAGGCCGGAGATCCACTCGGGAGCCAAATACCCTCTTGTTCCTCTCGTTGTTGTCAACACTTCGCTGAAATCTCTACCAACAAGTTTTGACAGCCCAAAATCAGACACTTTTGGAGAAAAATCTACATCTAGAAGAATATTCTCTGGCTTAATATCGCAGTGGATGATGCGATCCCTGCATTCTTCATGGAGATAAACTAACGCCCTTGCAGTGCGTAAAGCGATTCCAAATCTAGTACTCCAGTCCAACACCTTGTTTGCTTTTTTAGAATTGTGGGACAAGTAATAGTTGAAAGACCCGTTCTGCATGTACTCATAAACCAGCATTCTTTGAGATCCCTCTGCGCAGAATCCCAGGAGCCTCACCAAATTCACATGATGTATGTTTCCAATGGTGCTTGTTTCCGCACGGAATTGCTTTTCTGCTTGTGCGGAACCCTCTAATTTTTTCACGGCCACAAGTGTAGTGTCTGGCAGAGTTCCTTTAAAGACAGAGCCAAATCCTCCCTTTCCCAACTTATGGGCGAAATTGTTGGTCGCAATTTGGAGCTCTTTGTAAGTGAATGTTCTAAGAGATATTGGTGTGTCGTAATCCTTGGCTTTCTGATGGGCTCTAGCATGCTCGCGCTGAATAAACCATGCAAACATGGTACCCATAACAGCAACGACCAAAGGAATTGAAATGGAGAGCCCAATTATTCTGCTGCTCCTTCCTGCGTTGGGTGAAGGTTGTGGCACATCAGAAGCAGCCAATCGAATGAATAAGGCCTTACCAGGAGAAGAAGAAGCCTTCAGGGTTAACAGATCGCCAAACCACAATTTACAAACAGCAGGAACATGATTTGTGAAAGCAAAGGCCGTGCATGAGCAATTGTTGAGACAAGCAGTTTTACATTCTAGAAAACTTGACGCTTGGTTATATTGAATAGCTTCTTCATCAGACATGGTATTATTACTGATTTGAAGGAAACCATCTGTTGTGTCACTGCCATTGATGGCGGAGCAGTGTAATGGAGTACGCCGAACACAACCGCTTGACCACCACTCCTGAGAACTCCAGGCAATTGAATCTCTTGGCTGAAAGCCTTGCAAGCAATCGCATAACTCAATGTTTCCTGGGGTGAAGCACACTCCATAAGCCCCGCACACGCCATACACGTCGCAACTTGATTGGGGTGAACTATCAATCAGGTTCCAATTATTATTTATCCAAGAGTACCGTGATACCTCGCCATTCTCCTTGAGAACTGCCCTCAGCAATAGCGTAGAATCAGCTTTGGGTGTATACCAATATATGTAGTACATTCTTGTTGGAGAAAACACTACCAATTCCTGTTCATATAAGGTAGTAGATAATCCCACTGGCACGTTGAAGTAATCTCTACCAGTCCACTCTCCCAAGTTGTAATATGATACACTGTTTCTATACTGCAGCAAAAAGTTATTCTTTCCAGGGGATGGATCCATCAAGTGAAAGAAGAGCCCAGGCGCTGGATCCACCGAACTCTTCCAAGAGTTTAATTTCAAACCTTTCCAAAACTTCATTGTTGGCAACAAATGATCTGTGGGATTTGCGAAACTCTCCCACACAGTCTCAGAAGTGTTTTGGGAACCTACAAGAACAAAATTACCAGTGTCCAATATCGACGCCTTGGATGCCTTAGCTTGCTGAGTAATATTACTGGACCAAAAGACTTTTCCTTGCAAGTCAGATACAGTGAGATAACCAGATGTAGAGAGCGTCAAAACACCCGGCATGTCTTTAATGGGAGTTTCCCTGTTAGCCACCCAAACGACGGTCTTTTCAGAAATCTGGGCATGCCAGATGCCAACATACCAGTTGCTGGTTCCATTAGGATTAAAAAAACCCAATTCAAAAGTGCCATTCTTTGAAATAATAGTTTGTTTTTCCCTGAGAGAAACCCCCAAAGAGAGGGCGTCTCCACCAGCAACTGATAAATCGCAATTGTGCTGGAGAATGAGTATAACAAGAACTAAAATGAAACGTTTCAAACAGTTGGAGGCCCTGTTGTCTTTCAGGGACCAATCCATCCTCCTCCTATTATTTCTTCTAATTACAGATACCAAGAAATGGAAAAAATATTGAGAACAAACGAATTTCACTATCAATGCAGTTGTGTGAGAATTTAATGTGTTCAATGAAAGAAATATATCTGTTAACCATGGTTTTTAATAAGATATTGTGAGTAAACGGTCAGCTAAAACATGTTATTGACTTAGAAACAGAAGACACCATCTAAGTGCTCGCCAATTAAATCGACAAATATAAGCAATAAATATATATTTTAACAGTGCCTGTCGTGGAAGTAACTGTAAACGTTCAAATTTATTAATAGTAAAGAAGTGAAGGCAAGTGGTATTGGTATTATTATTGGAACAAAGAGATCAACCGGTAACCCTAATCAGTTGATAAGAAGAATCCTAACCGATGAAACTTGGAGAATCAATTGTGATGATCTATGACCGAATGATGATCAGAGATGAAGATGCCACGTAAGCATGATGCATGCGATGAGTTTCAAAGTGGATTTGGCGCGTGAAGATAACCGTTTATCTTGGGAATTAGAAAATGCATAGCATGAAGTGAAAAATGCGTGATGAGCTATAGGACCTAATGTGCGGTGATCCAGGAGTGGTTGAAGTTGTCTAGAACAATGTGTAGTTGATTTCTATGTAATCCAACAGTTATGATTGAATCGATATGTTTGTAATCTCTATGAGATTTGTAGGTTTTGTGTTGTGTTACCGATCTATTGTATTTTCTTATAAGGTCGATGATTTGTTTCAATATTGTGTTGGAAAATTTGGTTAAGTGTGGAAGAGTGATTGTTTCCGACCTAGAAGTGTCTGCAGAATGTTGTGAAGATAGATAGGAGCAGAAAAGGATTTGATTAAGCAAGGCAGTGCTATTTCCAAATTGGCAAAGAACCTGTTGTTCTCTAACCATTACAATAGTTAAATCCCTTAACTGGGTAAGCTTTAATAACCTTGGTGTTGTTGAAATCCTTTAACAAGGTGATCCATCAACTTGGATTTGAAATCCTCCACCAAGGTTACCATTAACAAGGCATTTCCTTTAACAAGGTATTTCCTTTAACAAGGTATTGCCTTTAATAGGGTATTCTAGTCAATCCTTTAACCGGGTGGTCCTTAACCGGATCTGTTCTTAACAAGACATTATTTTATAAGCTTCTAACAAGGCTTGGCTCCTAACAGGGAGAACTTCAGAAGAGTTCAAAATAATTGCGAGTATTCATCCCCACCGTGGTTTTTCCCATTTGGGTTTCCATGTGAAAAATCATTGTGTCAAGTGGTGAATGATTTTGTGGATGTGTTTTGATATGGTTGATATGAATAACTGGTAGATCCACTTAGATATATTTAGATGATCATAAGTGATCTGAAATGAGATATTAATGATATTAGTGAAGTGTTTTAATGTTTTGGTTAAATGGTATTTGATTTTTAGATCTGTTGCATTGTATCATTAATGTTTTGGTCAATCGGTAAAGTTTGACAGTACAGTTGCAGATTTGGATACAATGTCTAAACCGATTAGTTTAGTAAGTTGTTTCTGAGTTGGAATTAAGTTTGGTGAAAGTTTAATTTATATTCTATCTACTGATTCACCCCCCCTCTCAGTAGTTGACCAGATCCTTATAGTTTCATCATATTATCAATTGTTATTAGAGCATTTCAGGTCCTCTTGTGTTTAAGCCTAATAGAATGAGGAAAAGATCTAGGAGAACATGATGAAGATTGAATGTTCGAAGTTCAATAGGGGAAACTACAAAATCTGGAGTGATAGGATGAAGATCTATATCAAGAGCTTAGGAAGTTAATGTTGGGAACATGTTGCTACTAAATATAACTTTCCTAGTGGGATTCTGACAGATGATCAAAAGGAGCAACAGGAGAACAATCAAGCATTAGAGGTCATCATCAGTTCCTTATCCGATTCAGAAAATGTTGATGTTCATGGATTGTAGACTGCATATGAAGTATGGAAGAAACTGGAAGATATTTATGGTGGTGATGAGCATATTAAGATTGTCAAAGAAGAGAGTCTGAGAGGTAAATTTGATGATATGAGGATGGCTGAAGGAGAAAACATTCAACAGTATGGTTAGAGGATCAAGGAGATAGTCGGAGAAATCAAAAGTGCTGGAGGTACAATGGAGGATACCATAGTGGTTAGCAAGGTGTTGAGAACTCTTCTACCGCTCTATGCTATCCAATTTGCGGTCATTCAGGAACTCAAATCCATTGATATAAGACAAAGGTAACTCTTGATTCTATTATTGGTAAATTAACTACATTTCAATTAAATGGTTTTGATGGAAGTGTTTAGAGATTGGAATCTGCATTTAGAGCCTCATTTTCAAACCCACTGGTAAGGAAAAGCAGAGAAGTGGGCTACAATCATTAGTCTAGATCCAATAGAGAGGTAGATGATGAAGATAGTCTGATTGAGCTTGAAGCATTGTTGGCCAAGCGGTTACCCAGAGGTACTGGCAAGTTCATAGGTAAGTTACCATTGAAGTGTTTTGCATGTAACCGGATTGGGCATATTGTTGCTAAGTGTCCAAATGGAGATAATGAGAAAAATGTGAGAAGTATAGGAAGTATAAAGACAAAGGTAAAAGAGATTGTCTCATTGCAGTGGATGGAGGAATTACAAATGAAGAATCCAAGGAAGATGCAAATGAGGAGATTATCTTTGTTGCTATTAAAGAAGAGATATCAGATCAGAAGGCATTGGTCTCTCGCATGGATAGTTCAGATGACTGGATTATAGACAGTGGTTGTTCACACCACATGACCGATGACTGGAGTAAGTTTCTTACTTTGAAATAATTTCATGGAGGTGTTGTGAGATTTAGAAATGACTCACTCTGCATGGTGAAAGGAAAGGGATCCATCTCTCTGAATGGTAAAAGCAGTGCAAATGATGTCTATTGGGTTGAAGGACTGAAACACAACCTTTTGAGTGTTGCTCAACTCAATGACAAAGGTTACCCATTGGATTTCAAGAATGGAGTCTACAAGATTTATGGAAGCAGAGGTGAACTGATTGCAACCGACAAACAAACCAGAGGTAACTTGTTTCATTTAAACTCTAAAGTCAATAGTTGTTTAATTGCAAAAGTAGAAGATAGTTGGCTTTGGCATCAGAGATTTTGTCATGTAAATTTTGATAACATTATAAGAGCCAGCAAGTCTAAATCGGTAAGAGGTTTTCCACAATTGGACAAATCGGTAAATGCTTTGTGCAAGGAATGTCAATTAGGGAAAATGACATCCTCAACCTTCAAGAGAAAATATTTCTTAGTAGAAAATTTGCTAGATTTGGTTCATACCAATGTTTGTGGACCAATGAGGACTAGGAGTATTCAAAGTGATCAGTACTTCATGATATTTATCGATGATTGCTTAAGGATGATGTGGGTCACATTCTTGAAAGACAAGACAAAAACATTTAGCAAGTTTAAGGCATTAAGAGTCTTAGTTGAAAATGAAAGTGGAAAGAAGATTAAGTGCTTAAGAACTGATCAAGGGGGTGAATTTACTTCAGAGGAATTCACTAGATACTGTGAAGACAATGGAATTAAGAGGCAACTTTCTGCACCAAGGACATCACAACAAAATGCTATTGCAGAAAGGAACTACCGGTCAGTAGTTGAAGTTGCTAAGACTATGCTAATTCAAGGAGGTGTAGCTAAGACATTCTAGAGAGAAGCTGTCAGCACAACTGCTTATACAATGAACCAGATACTAGTTAAAAGAGGTAGGGACAAAACTCCTTATGAGTACTGGTATAGTAGGTCACCTAATGTCAGTTACTTTTAATATTTTGGTAGCAGATGTTTTATCAAGAGTGGTGAAGGCATATTTCTTGGTTACTCCACCAAGAGAAAAGCTTACAACTGTTACAACAACTGGACTAAGAAGATCATTGAAAGTGTAAATGCTCGAGTTGATGAATTTCCTGAAGGCTTAGGTGAAACTAGCAAGGAGAAAGAAGAAGAAGAACCTTACACACTATTTTTGGAACCGAAACTGGTGAAGCCAGAAGTTGGTGAATGGAACAGAGAAGCCCCAATTCAATCAGAACTAGAAGATTAAGTGCTTAAGAACTGATCAAGGGGGTGAATTTACTTCAGAGGAATTCACTAGATACTGTGAAGACAATGGAATTAAGAGGCAACTTTCTGCACCAAGGACATCACAACAGAATGCTATTGTAGAAAGGAACTACCGGTCAGTAGTTGAAGTTGCTAAGACTATGCTAATTCAAGGAGGTGTAGCTAAGACATTCTAGAGAGAAGCTGTCAGCACAACTGCTTATACAATGAACCAGATACTAGTTAAAAGAGGTAGGGAAAAACTCCTTATGAGTACTGGTATAGTAGGTCACCTAATGTCAGTTACTTTTAATATTTTTGTAGCAGATGTTTTATCAAGAGAGGTGATTATATTGGTAAGTTTGATGCCAAGAGTGGTGAAGGCATATTTCTTGGTTACTCCACCAAGAGAAAAGCTTACAACTGTTACAACAATCAGACTAAGAAGATCATTGAAAGTGTAAATGCTCGAGTTGATGAATTTCCTAAAGGCTCAGGTGAAACTAGCAAGGAGAAGGAAGAAGAAGAACCTTACACACTATTTTTGGAACCGAAACTGGTGAAGCCAGAAGTTGGTGAATGGAATAGAGAAGCCCCAGTTCAATCGGAACTAGAAGATCCAATAGAAGATGAAGAAAGTGAAGAAGAAGAAGAATTTGAAAAACAAGATCATGTTATTCCAAGGTATGTTAGACTCAATCATAGCCTTGGTTAGATTATTGGAGATAAGAATGTAGGTGTGCTAACTAGAACAAGGCTTAGAGAGAACTCTTGTATGATTTCCACCATTGAGCCTAGAATTGCAAAAGAAGCCTTTGGAGATGAACATTGGATAAAGGCAATGGAAGAAGAACTTGACTAGATAGAAAAGAACAATACATGGTCATTGGTACCCAGACCAGAGAACAAGAATGTAATAGGTACAAAATGGGTATTTAGAAATAAACTGAATGCAGATGGATTAGTGGTCAAAAATAAAGCCAGACTGGTATGCAAAGGATATGCACAAGAAGAAGGTGAAGACTATGGTGAGAAATTTGCACCAGATGCAAGATTGGAAGGAGTAAGGACTCTACTTGCAATTGCAGCATACAAAGGATTCAACGTATATCAGATGGATGTGAAGTCAACATTCCTAAATGAAATATTGGAAGAGGAAGTCTACATTGAACAACTAGATGGCTACACTTTAATTGTAGAAAAGGACATGGTGTGCAAATTACATAAGGCATTATATGGACTGAAGAAAGCACCAAGAGCATGGTATGAAAGATTGCACTCTCACTTGGTGAAGATAGGTTTTCAAAGAACCAGTGAAGACAGTAATATATATCTCAAGACAGAAGGAGATAAAATACTAGTACGTGACGTATTTGTTGATGATATCATTTTTGGAGGAAATGATGATATGTGTCATGACTTTGCTAATGAAATGAAGAATGAGTTTGAGATGTCACTGGTAGGTGAGATAAAAAAATTCATAGGTTTGCAAATCCAATAGATGAAGGAATGTATTTTTATCACACAGTCCAAATATGTGAAAGAAGTGTTGAAGACTTTTGGAATGGGAGACTGTAAACCAAATGGAACACCAATGGTTACAGGCTGTATATTGTCTAAGGAAGATGATTCTACATCAATGGATGAAAAGGAGTACAGGTCCATGATAGGTAAACTACATTATGTTTTCCACAACAAACCAGACATTGCTCATGTAGTAGGATTGGTTGCCAAATTTCAGAAAAGTTTGAAGGAGACACACATGGTTGCAACCAAAAGAATTTTCAGATATATGAAAGGCACAATTGATTATGGATCATGGTATCCATATGCAGGAGACATTGATTTAAAAGTCTATATAGATGCAGACTAGGCAGGCAATGTTGATGACAAGAAGAGTACAACCGGAGGAGCATTTTTTCTTTGAGGCAGACTAGTGTTTTGGAGCAGCAAGAAACAGAGTTGTATCTCTCAATCAACAATAGAAGATGAATATGTTTCAGTTTATATGAATTGTACCAAGGCAATTTAGATGAAACACATTTTGGAAGGTGGGTAAGTGCACAAAGATGGAGGTAAACAAGGGGGTATAAGTGGACACTTTTTTTTTGAAATTAGGCGAACCTGAACCTGGAGGCAAAATTTGAAAGTCATCCACTCAAGGTATGAAGATAATCAAACAATAAATATTGTAGTACTCTGAATCTAGTTTCCAAAATACTAAACTTTTTAAAAATTGGATAATATTAAGGGGGTCAAATCCTTCACGCACAAAAAATAGACCCTGATTTTTTCTAAAAAAACATGACATAGTGTCTAACGTGCACATCAAAAAAGTCATAGTTAGATTTAGTATTTTGACAAATTTACTTTGGCAGAAAGATAGTTAAGAGTGAGCACTAGAAGATGTGTATTTGTTTGTAATTTTTTGTTGAGTAATGTTTTTTTATGATTTTTCCAATCGAGCACATCCTGAAAATTAGGTACCTGCTCGTGCACGAAGCATAATTTGCACTAAACAAATAAAAAATACAATTTTATTTTTTTTAAATTGTAAATAATCAAGTGCACTACAATAATATATAAAGTTTTTTAAAGTTGGATAAGTATATCAAAAGTTATTAAAAAAATGGTGCACCTATGTTTGTGAGAACTATGGAGACACTGGTAAAAGAAATTCAATAATAATATGTTATTGTTGTTCAAATTTAAAAAAAATTATATGGTTAGAAAGCTCAGAAGATGGGTGAAAATATGGTGGCAATTTTAGAAATACCCACTTGATGAAGTGTAAATCTGATGATAACAGAGTCGACAAACCAAGTTGATAAAATAAAACACATCAAAAAGGAGGGAAATGGAGGGAAATCAAACTTCCAAACCGTAGCTTTGTTATCCAGGCCTATTTCCAAGCCTAAACAGTCAAAACGCGTATGAGTTACTTATGGTATAAAAAGCGCGTACGGGTACTTATGGTGTAAGAAGCGCATACAAGCCATGTTTACTATAAACAATTCGTACGTGCTATGTTTACTATAAACAGTGTGTACGCGCTACATTTGTTTATATTTTGGGTGTGTGTATAATATGATATTGTATGTATAATATGTGTATATACATATAATATTTAATATATATATATATGTGTGTGTGTGTGTGTGTGTGTGTGTGTGTATAATATATTAAGTATATATACACACACATATAAGTGTATTGTCTCGCCCTCTCAAGCGCATATAAGGTGCCTCTCTCTCTCTCTCTCTCTCTCTCTCTCTCTCTCTCTCTCCCTTCCTCCATACCCCATCCCTCTCTCTCTCTTCTTCTCTCCCTCCCTCCCTCCATACCCCACTACAACTGTGTCTGCACTTCTATAGAAGTAAGTGAATTAATTTCTTTTCTGCAACTTCCTATTTGATTTTTATCATGTATGCTCTCTTAAGAAAATTGATTGATGGATTTGTGTGTGTATATTGAATAGGAGGAAGAAGGGTTTGAAATTGAACCACGAGTGCATTACCATGACAAACAAGGAAACCTGCAACAATATTCTTCTTGAATGTGTTTTTAATGAGCAGAGCAGATGTGGAAAATAGTGTCAACAAAGAAAAATGATGAGTCAGACTACCTACAATATGTTTTTCAGAAGGAAACAACCGGTAGGAAGAGAAAGAGGGGGAGTAACATAGATGATGTCACAGAGAATGATAGTGGTGGGTATGCGAGAGTTCCCATGTTGTTACACAATGCCTGTCACCTAAAGAAATTAAAGTTTGTTGTAAGCATGGCAATGGTAGTATATGATGATCATCACTTGTCAAAAGGCCTGGAAGGGTACGTACCCATGAAAGAAATCAAGTGTGTAATTCCTATAGTCACAATCGAGATCAGTCCTATAACCTTGCAAATTTAATAACATCACATGTTTTAGAACTTAGGCAGTACTCTTAGGGTTAGGTCAAGCTCTTACACTTGCTTTTTAGTGAAGCCTTGTTGTTTGTTCGCTTGGAGTCTCTCTTATGCTGACAATGGTCTAACTTAACTATATCATAACTAAACTACTGATGTTCTATTGTATGATGTTCTATTCATAACTTTAAATAATATATCATTTTATTAGCCCACCATATGACCCCTTAGGTGTCATTAGAGGTCATATTGTTTCCTAAGAGGTCATATGGTGTCCTATGACCCCTTAGGACACCATATGACCCCTTAAGACACTATACGACCCATGACGACACCATATAGTGTCCTAAGGGATCATAGGATGCCATATGACCCCTCAGGACACCATACGACCCATAACAACACCATATGGTATCCTAAAGGGTCATATGGTGTTCTATGACCCCTTAGGACACTATTTGGTTTTGTTATAGGTCCTATGGTGTGCTAAGGGATCATAAAGTGTCCTATGAACCCTTAGGACACCCTATGACCCCTTAAATGTTGTTAGGGGTCATATTGTGTTCTAAGGGTCATATGGTGTCCTATGATCCCTTAGAACACCATATGACCCCTTAGCATACCATATAGTGTAAATATGGGTCATATGGTGTCCTCAGGGGTTATCTAGTGTCCTGTGATCCCTTAGGACACCATATGGTGTTGTTATGGGTTGTATGGTGTCCTAAGGGGTCATGTGGTATCCTATGGCACCTTGAGACACCATATAGTATTGTTATGGGTTGTATGGTGTCCTATGACCCCTTAGGACACCGTATGACCCCTTAGATGTCGTTAAGGGTCATATGATGTCCTAAGGGGTCATATGACCCCTTAGGACACCATATGACCCCTTAGGTATCATATTATATCCTAAGGGGTCATATGGTGTCCTATGACCCCTTAGGACACCATATGGTGTTGTTAGGGGTCGAATGGTGTCGTAAGGGGTCATATGGTCTCCAACAACCCCTTAGGACACCATTTGACTCCTTAGGACTCCATATGGTGTCGTTATGGGTCTTATGGTGTCCTAAAAGGTCATATAGTGTTCTATGACCCCTTAGGACATCATTTGGTGTCATTATGGGTCGTATGGTGTGCTAAGGGGTCACATGGTGTCCTATGATCCCTTAGGACTCCATATGACCTCTTATGTGTTGTTATGGGTCATATGGTGTCCTATGACCCCTTAGGAAAAATGGATGGATCCCTAGGATACCATATGACCCTAGAGAGGGGGAGAGGGGGAGGAGAGGGATGGAATGGGAGAGAGATACACCTAAGAGAGGAGGAGAGTGAGATAGATAGATAGAGACTGAGAGTGAGAGACAAAAGATAAATGGGATAAAGAGAGACAGAGACAGAGAGATAGAGAGACAGAGACAAAGACAGAGACAGAGACAGGGAAACGAAGGGGGAGAGAGAGATGGAGAGAGAGAGGGAAATACAGGGAGAGATAGAGATAGAGAGAGACATAGAGAAGGGGACTCAAAGAGAGAGAGAGAGAGAGAGAGAGGGATAGAGATACCTAAGAGAATGTGAGAGAGAGATAGGGAGTGGGGGTGATATAGAGAGATCTTAGAGGTGGATAGAGGGATTGGGAGAGAAAGAGAGACCTAAGAGGTGGAGGGAGGGAAGGAGAGAGAGGGTGAGAGATAGAGAGAGTTTGAGTGAGAGGGATGAAGGGATGGAATGAGAGTACAATAGACTAGAGAGAGAGGTGCGAAGAGAGGGAGAGAGGGAGAGAGGAATAGAGACTTGATTCTCTCCCCTTCTCTCTCTCTCTCTCTCTCTAAAAATATCCCTCTCTACCTCTCTCTCCCTCTCTCCCCTTCTCCCTTCCTCCATACCCCTTCTTCTCTCCCTCTCTCCCTCCCTCCCCCCTCCTCTCTCTCTCTCTCTCTCTCCCCCTTCCTCCATACCCCTTCTTCTCTCCCTCTCTCCCTCCCCCCCCTCCTCTCTCCCTCTCTCCTCCTTCTCTCTCCCTCCCCCTACTCTCCCCCCTCTCCCTCTCTCTCTATCTCCCTCTCTCCCTCTCCCTCTCTCCCTCCCTCACTTTTCCTTCACATTTTTTCTACTACAAATAGTTTGTATAGGGTACTAAACCTATTAGTTCACTGCCCTGCCATAACATTTTTAAGGCTTAGGAGCACATATGTGCTACTTATTAGTACATAGTGGAAAAAAAACTACCGTTGGGCTTGCCAACATTTTATGGACTAACATCGTGCACGCGGTTATTAATATAGCATGTACGGGGTACTTAGACATAGTTTTATGTGCCCAAGAGCCTCAATGGCCTCAAAAGAAGTTTTTGAGGTCGTTGAAGGCCCCACTGCAGTTGTGTCTGCACTTCTATCACTATTTTATACATAGAAGTAAGTGATTTTTTTGGTTTTTGCATGATTTCAAATGATTGAATTGTTGTTCTTATTAGTTTTGTCAATATTATTGTGATTGTTTAATATTTTTTATTCAGAAAAATAATGATAAGATACATATTTATGGTTATTTGTTTGTTTATGAACTTTTGTTTACATATATATATGTAATATGATTATGTTTAGGACAACTGATATCAACCGTGGGAAAGAACAAGTGAGGAACTATGGAACAACGAGAGGCTGAAAAGGAAAGATGAACGTAGCATATGTAGAAATTACGTGACATAAGAACAATGGGAGAAGAAGTTATGTCATCCTCAACATCTCAATTCAATTTACCAAATGAACATAATGCACCTAATGAAATTCAAGAAGAGACATTTGATTTACCGTATGAACCGAATGCAATTGAAGAAGATACCACATTGAATAATCAATTAAATGATGAACATACACCTTCTCTATTTGATGAATTGAATGTACACAATGCACCGATGTTAACACCTCCTAGAATCATTCGTAGGAAACCAAAGTATCTAATTGACATTGATGAGAATATATTGAAGCCAATGACCAATAAAATGAATGAACGAACTTGTAGGAGAATGGTTAAAAAAATATGGAAAAACTATTTTGAAAACTTAAATCAAACCCCAAGATGTTAATTAATTGTTCAAATGATTAAAAATTTGAATTTTAGAGAGACAATGAAAATTCTAGGCCTAAGATCATCTGAAAGTAACAGTGAAAGAACTATTGTGAGAAATCTATTTGATGCATATCAAGTTATTGGTTCAAAATCATGTACTAAAGATTCTAATGCTACTCGACGTGTCATTACATCAACCATAATGAGCAAGAAAATAAAAAAAAGATCATTTGATAAGCAAAACAAGTAAGTCATTAAACGTTAGTAGAACAACATTAAGTAAAGCATTAAAGAGGCGAGAAAAAATAGAGGAACCTAACAATAATTCTCTTTGGGCATTCTTGGGTAGACTACCACGCAAATACAAGGTTGTTGTTGATGCACTAAGAACATTAATTGAAATTTTTTGGCATGAAAACACAAGAGTTTCGTCCAACCAAAGAGATGTTGCTAGAAGGTGAATCGGGTCTACAAATAGTAAGCCACATGCCAAACACTATTTGGATATGACTCAAACTAAATTTTATGAAAGATTCCTTCAAAAGTTTCCTCAAATAAGAATTTCTCAAAGATTTTTTGAAATGGCAAAACCTTTTTATATTAAGATTAATCATGTACACACCACATGTTGTTGTAGGATGCATATTGAATTTTCCATGCACTATGATATTTTTCATCATATTTGTTCTAGTTTGCACACTAACAATGTTTTACAGGAATGCAATATACAAGCAACTCCTAAGTTGGTAAGAGAATTTATTTCAAGTGTGCCATGTAATAGAAATTATGGTTGCATTTATTATAAGATGCCTTGTTTGGAAAGTTTTTGTGCTATATATGGTGGTTTGCAACATTTACCAAGATGCGTACATTTGGAGAGCACACATGAAATTGGTAGGAAACTAGTTTCTTTTCAAAAATACAAGACCACCACATATGGAGTTAAAGATGGAAAAGATTTGAAGAGATGTGAGCTAGTGAAAAATGATATGTGTAGCTGAATTTATGAAAATGTTTCAAGAGAAACTAGTTTATAAGTACATAATACATAACCATAGAGCTCGATGGTTAGATGAGCAATTCAAGTTATGTAAGGACACATTTCCTCTTGGCACCATTGATCTCTATCGTTTATTTTACTGAAAATTATACACTACAACCTCAAAATGAAGTGCAATCTATGTATTATCATTCTACACAAGTTTCTAGTTTTGTACACATAGCATTCATGCATGCAGATGATAGCATAGAGGATGATAGAAAGCTTGTAAGAGAGTATCACTTCTACATAAGTGATGATCATACTCATTCATCAGATTTTGTACAAGGATGCTTTAAAGTTTTCTATGATAGTTTAAGGGAAAGGAACATATGATACAACCGACACTTAATATGGTCAGATAATTGTACCACACAATTCAAGAATGCAAGGATGTTTTATTGGTTGACAGGGATGCATATGACAATCGATGTACAACATTTTTGGAATTTCATTGAGGTTGGACATGGTAAGGGAGAGCACGATGGTGCAAGAGCATGTGTAAAAAGAGCCCTAGCTAGAGAAGAATTGAAGTATGAAGGTGGTGCTGAGTTGATAGATGAAGAAACAATTGTGCGATGGTGTAAGTCTACGATGGGTCCAAGTAATCCAGGTACATCAATGGTTCATAGATATTTTTGGTTGATCACTGAATTTAACATTGAAAACTATATAAAAGGACAGCCACGAAATACAACAAATACAAAATAATGAACTCAGTACACATTTATTGGATCGAATATCAACATTTATATATATCAAAAAAAGACACGTCTGCCAAGTCAATACAAGTATTACAAAAATATGGCATATGCCATGTCCAAATCAATATACAATAAAAATGTAGAATATATCTATATGTATTTGTCATTCTATGACCAAAACTAACACTATATGATCCCAAACTTGTGGTGGATCATCAAAATCAAGCCTCTTCGATGCAGTACATGACTCTTTACATGGCTACAAAATCACAATTCAAAAGCCAAGTTATAATTCTTTTATAGAAAATAGTTCACAATTATTAACATAAATATGCATTTAACTATAATTCATTTGCAATTGAAATGTAGATCACCTCATCGGCTGATCTAGGAGTTAATGTCTTTGCTCTCTTCTCCTTGTCACTCTTAGGAGTTTCCTTGAAGACATACTTAAAAGGATCCACATTATGGCCGTACCGCGAAGTGGTCTATTGTAGATTAAATATACAATTAATACAATGTACTAACATAAATATATCAAAAACACTTAAAAGCTATAATATAGAGAACAATGATGTACCCATGCCTGAGATGCTTCTCCAATGGACTGAAGATGGCTCACCATCGATGGAGAAACTGTCGCTATTACCTATACAAAAAATTATCAAAGATTAAATACAATTAATATAATGATAAGTATTATAGGTTAAAAATAATTAATGTAATATATCAAACAAAAGTGTACCGGATCCTGAGATGCTTCTCCAGTGCATGGAGGAGGGCTCACCATTGATGAAACAACTATGGATATTTCCTATATGAAAAAATGATAAGATTATAATATATCACAAGTTCATACGTACGTGTGAATATAATCATGAAATCAAGAAAATAAAATAGAGATACATACCTCTGCCCTCTCTTGATCCACGGGAGAATTAGGTGCATTCAACAAATCCACATAGCTCAATGGCCGCTATACATGTAAAACACACAAAAAACACTAATCAATCTACAAACCCCAACTAATACATGATTTCAACATTTTCAAACAATTGTACAACTAAAAATGTGTTCAATTACCTTCTTCCTAGGTTTTGGCATCTTCGAGGAATTCTTTTTCTTAGGACGAGGCCTAGAGACGGAGGGGGTACCCTAAAAAAACAAAATTAACATGAGATATTAGTATAGATAATATATTAAACATAATTTAAAAAATCTAAAATAAACGACTTGCATATTCCATCAAAACAATACATAAAAAGGGTTGTACAAAATATGATACCGTATAGCCTTTTAGGCCAAAATCGATCGCTAAGAGCACGATGTCATCAATCTGGGACATTTGGTCCCCTGTCAACACCTACAAACTAGAAATTGGACCAAGCATTAAAGATAGTTAGTATATCTTGTAACATTTTTGAATTCAAAGTGGACTATTCTATTTTAACATGTTACAAAATTTATACCTCAGGCATGGAAGTTGCAGCTGTAGTAACTGCGGGAGGAGTATGGGATACCGCTGTTGCATCCTGAAATTCATATTATTTGTCTCAATTTAAATCGATGTATAAATGAAAATTCATTTATGTAATTAGAAATTTAAAGTGACTGATAAATAAAATGCTATGAATTCAAATCAACACACCTGTGTCTGTCACTGATGAGCAAACACCATGTTCATCAACTCATCTGTCAGCACAAAATCCTCAGCTATGTGGGCCTGACATCTACTCCCGCAAATCATGCACAGATGAGATGTGGATCCATCTGCACTGGCCACATCATCTATCCCCAAGCATATCCCTGAGCAACTGACACACACATGCTGAATGGCCTCTCTATCACCACCTAGAGCAAGTAATGGATCATCATCTAGTACAATAGGGTGTGCTAACGACGTCCCATGCTGGATGATGGCACCAGTCAATGTTGTGGCCGCCTGAAGAGTTTGTAGCTCCATTCTTTCAACTCTATTGGGACAACCTTATGCACCTTAGGTTTGGGTGGTAGGGGGCGACAACTCTCCAGGGCTACTCGCTACGGGCTCCAAGTCTATCTTGGGCAGAGTCGCCACCTCTACCATGGAATTCTCTCATGTCACAATAGTTTGGCCACACATTGAGCACAAACTCACAATATAATTTTCTCAAAAAATACAATGGCACCTCATAGTTCACAATTAACAACATAAATATGCATTTAACTATAATTCCTTTGCAATTGAAATGTAGATTATCTCATCGGCTGATCTAGGAGATAATGTCTTCACTCTCCTCTCCTTGTCACTCTTAAGGAGTTTTCTTGAAGACATACTTAAAAGGATCCATGTTATGACCGTATCGTGAAGGGGTCTATTGTATATTAAATGTACAATTAATACAATGTACTAACATAAATATATCAAAAACACTTAAAAGCTATAATATAGAGAACAATGACGTACCCGTGCCTGAGATTCTTCTCCAATGAACTGAGGATGGCTCACCATCGATGGAGAAACTGTCGCTATTACCTATACAAAAAATTATCAAAGATTAAATATAATTAATATAATGATAAGTATTGTAGGTTAAAAACAATTTATGTAATATATCAAACAAAAGTGTACCAGATCCTGAGATGCTTCTCTAGTGCACGGAGGAGGGCTCTTCATTGATGAAACAACTATGGATATTTCCTGTATGAAAAAATGATAAGATTATAATATATCACAAGTACACATGTACGCATGCATATAATCATGAAATCAAGAAAATAAAGTAGAGATACATACCTCTGCCCTCTCTTGATCCACGGGCAAATCAGGTGCATTCAACAAATCCACATAGCTCAATGGCAGTTGTGCATGTAAAATACACAAAAAACACTAATCAATCTACAAACCCCAACTAATACTTGATTTCAACATTTTCAAACAATTGTACAACTAAAAATATGTTCAATTACCTTCTTCCCACGTTTTGGCATCTTCGAGGA
The DNA here is from genome assembly GCF_030272615.1 of Cryptomeria japonica. Lineage (NCBI taxonomy): Eukaryota > Viridiplantae > Streptophyta > Pinopsida > Cupressales > Cupressaceae > Cryptomeria > Cryptomeria japonica. The sequence goes on from NC_081407.1 coordinate 623,697,958, forward strand.
ATTCTTTTTCTTAGGACGAGGCCTAGACACAGAGGGGGTACCCTAAAAAAACAAAATTAACATGAGATATTAGTACAGATAATATATTAAACATAATTTTAAAAATCTAAAATGAAATGACTTGCATATTCCATCAAAACAATACATAAAAAGGGTTGTACAAAATATGATACCGCATAGCCTTGTAGGCCAAAATCGATCACTGAGAGCATGATGTCATCGATCTAGGACATTTGGTCCCCTATCAACACCTACAAATGAAAAATTGGACCAAGCATTTAAGATAGTTAGTATATCTTGTAACATTTTTGAATTCAAAGTGGACTATTCTATTTTAACATGTTACAAAATTTATACCTCAGGCATGGAAGTTGCAGCTGTAGTAACTGGGGGAGGAGTATGGGATACCATTGTTGCATCCTGAAATTCATATTATTTGTCTCAATTTAAATCTATGTATAAATGAAAATTTATTTATGTAATTACAAATTTAAAGTGACTGATAAATAAAATGCTATGAATTCAAATCAACAAACCTATGTCTATCACTAATGGGCAAACACCATGTCCATCAACTCATTTGTTAGCGCAAAATCCTCAGCCATGCGGGCCTGCCATCTATTCCCGTAAATCATGCACGAATGAGATGTGGATCCATCTGCACTAGCCGCATCATCTATCCCCACGCATATCCCCAAGCAACTGACACACATATGATGAATGGCCTCTTTGTCGCCACCTGGAGCAAGTAATGGATCATCATCCAATACAATAGGGTGTGCTAACGACATCCCATGCTGGATGATGGCACTAGTCAATGTTGTGGCCACCTGAAGAGTCTGTAGCTCCATCGACTCTTTTAGCTCTACTGTGACAACCCAATGCACTTTGGGTTTGGGTTCTAGGGGGCGATGACTCTCCAGGGCTACTCACTACGGGCTCCAAGTCTATCTTGGGCAGAGTCGCCACCTCTACCATGGAATTCTCTAATGTCAAAATAGTTTGGCCACACATTGAGCACAAACTCACAATATAATTTTCTCAAAAAATACAATGGCACCTCATAATTATTACAAGGTGGATCATCAAAGACCATCCACCACCTATGCCAAAAAATATTCTTCATCTGCACATTGGTACACCAATGTATGGGAAACCTCTGCATTAAGAGGTAACGATTGACTAGTTTTAGGATCAACAAAAAGGGCACATATTTGTTGTTTACTAATATTTTTGTTTTTGACTCCCTAAACATAGTATTGACGACACCTATCCCTAAAATTTCTCTATTTTGTAATTTGTGTGGAAACAGCTATGGCACCACTAACTATTGTTTCTAGGCTAGTGGCGAGGGATTTATGATGCTCAAGTTTGGCTGTTTTCAATTTATCAATTAGTCTATTGATTTTAGATGTATTTTTCCCTAATTGATTAATTAATTGCTCTTGTGTTTCAGGTGTGCGGTCAAAAGGAGGAATTGGGGGTGTATCTTGTGGGTTTTCAGGAGTTGTATTTTGTTGTTCTTGTTGTGGATTATCAGAATCTGGTTTTTGAAAAGAAAAAAGAAAAAATCTAATCAAAATTAATGAAATTAAATCCAAAACCTAAAACAAATTGAACAAACAGGAAAGAAAGACAAAAATTAACAAAAACTAACCTTGATCCATAGTGTCTGGAAGAGAAATGAGGCACCCTGTTTGCGGTTTGGTGGAGAAAATGGGGAAAAAATGTGACTGTCACGGGAAAATAAGACCCAGTTTTTTTTTTTTTTTTAACTTTTTTTGACAAGTACCGCATACGTGGTCCTTTAGGGCTTATTATCGCGTACGCGCTCATTTTCCTATAAGTAGGGCGTACGCGCTCATTTTCCTAAAGGTAGTGCATACATGCTCCTTTTCCTAAAAGCAACGCATACGCGCTACCTTTTCTAGGCTTGGGAACAACAGACCTGAGCACATACGGGGTGATTTCAAATTTTATAATCGTGTATGCACTGCTTGTTTTTCCATGGTTTTTTTGGGTGGTGTCCACTTTTATGACCACCATCTTTGTGCACATACCTAGGTTTCAAGTTAAAGATATCAGAACTGGTAAGGATTTTATGTGATAACACAAGTGCTATAAACATCTCTAAGAACAAAGCATATTGAGCTGAAGTATCATTTCTTGAGAGAGAAAGTGCAAAGTAAATATTTGTCACTGGAGCATTTATCTACTAAAGAACAACTAGCAGATATCTTTACTAAACCTCTACCTAAGGCTACATTTGAGTATCTTGGAGGTATGTTGGGGGTTGTACCCCTACATGAAGTCAATTAAGTAGATGGGGAATCCATAAATCCCAGAGCCTATTGAAAATCTTGAAGGAGGATTGGTGAAGAGTGGAGCTACTCCACAGGGGGAGCAACTAGTTGCAGATCGATGAAGCATGGAATGATTTACCTTCAATTTGGCATTGTTGTCAAAGAGGAAGAAGAATTGTATATGATTAATAGCCAGTTACCAGCTGAAGACATGGAGATGCAATTGAAGGAGAGTATATGGAAAAATGTAAACCAAGATTCCTATACCTATGTATATGCTTTACTCTCAATCATCACAATCAAAGGGTATTGATATTTGTATTGCCATAAATGCCAAAGGGGGAGATTGTTGGCATTGCATGAAGATTGTATTGATGAAGTATAGTGTTGTCATTGATGTCAATAGTAACCAGTAAAGAAGTTGTATTGCAACCGGTAGTAAACCAGTATTGGTATTATTATTGAACTAGAGAGATCAACCGGTAAGCCTAACCAATTGATAAGAAAAACCCTAACCGATGAAGCTTGGAGAATTGGTTGTTATGATCTATGACCGAATGATGATCAAAGATGAAGATGCCATGTAAGCATTATGCACGTGATGAGTTTCAAAGTGGATTTAGCATGTGAAAATAACCGTTTATCTTGGGAATGAGAAAATGCATAGCATGAAGTGAAAAACGTGTGATGAGCTACAGGATCCAATGTATAGTGATCCAAGCACAGTTGAAGTTGTCTAGAACAATGTGTAGTTGATTCTATGTAATCCAACGGTTATGATTGAACCGATATGTTTGTAATCTCTATGAGATTTATAGGTTTTATGTTATGTTACCGACCTATTATATTTTCTTATAAGGTTGATGATTTGTTTCAATATTGTGTTGCCAAATTTGGTTAAGTGTGGAAGAATGATTGTTTCTGAATGAGAAGGAGTGTTTGTAGAATGTTGTGAAGGTAGATAGGAGCAGAAAAGGATCTGATTAAGAAAGGAAGTGTTATTTCCAGATTAGCAAAGAACCTGTTGTTCTCTAACCATTACAACAGTTAAATCCCTTAACTGGGTAAGTTTTAACAGCCTTGGTCTTGTTGAAATCCTCTAACAAGGTGATCCATTAGCTTGGATTTGAAATCCTCCACCGAGGTTACCTTTAACAGGGTATTGCCTTTAATGGGGTATTGTAGTCAATCCCTTAACCGGGTGGTCCTTAACTAGATCAGTTCTTAATAGGACATTATTGTATAAGATTCTAACAAGGCTTAGCTCCTAAGCAAAATTTAGAAGACTTCAAAATACTCGTGGGTATTCATTCCCATGGTGGTTTTTCCAATTTGGGTTTCCATGTGAAAAATCGTTGTGTGAAGTGGTGAATGATTTTGTGGATGTGTTTTGATACGGTTGATATAAATAATTGGTAGATCCAATTAGATATATTTAAATGATCAGAAGTGATCTAAAATGATATATTATTAATATTAGTGAAGTGGTTTTATGTTTTGGTTAAATGGTATTTGAGTTTCAGATCTGTTGCATTGTATCATTGATGTTTTGGTCAACTGGTAAGGTTTGACAGTGCAGTTGCAGTTTTGGATACAATGTCTAAACTGGTTAGTTTAGCAAGTTGTTTCTGAGTTGGAATTGAGTTTGGTGAAAGTTTAGTTTATTTTCTATCTACTGATTCACTGCCCCCCCCTCTTAGTAGTTGATCGGATCCTTATAGTTTCATCATATTATAAGTTTTCTCTTTCTAGGATTAAGCTTGAGGTTCAATATTTGTCATTTGGGTAGTGCACTAGGGATTGAACTTGGTAGCCATTTGTTTGGATGAAGCAATGACCATAGAAGAGATGAAGGGACCTTTATAATTAGTCTCCATGGTGTTAGACAACTCCACAACCAAGGTAGGATTCAAAAGGAGGCTGGTAGGGTTTATATTAGAGCCTTTGGTAGGGGACAAAGCCAAATGAAAATCCTAAAGCCTAAGAAGTATCCCATGGGGAAGGGGAAGCACTTCCTTTGACTTAGCCATAACAACAAATTGAGTCAGGGATGAAAAGATAGAAAGGGAAATTTCATTTTTTCACCGTGTCTAAAATGATTTAGCATCAGAAATTATTGGGAGTGGAATATTTTGTACTTACCATCCATAGTGATGTATTTCATTAAGACCAATCCAACCTCCTTCCATTATCACATGAGGTCATCCCTATTGAAGCCATTTTGCAAACAAGATATTATTTCCCCCACCTCCAGAAATCTCTTGATATCCTCTTTGTAATTTCTTTTTTGTTTTTTAAGGAAAGATGCACCTTCGACCAAGATCCCAATGGCAACCACTATGAGTTCCATAGAAATAGTGAAGGAGATATTTCTTATGAAGACCTGTCCATCTTTCCAAGAGAAAGCATATTGTTTAGAGAGTGAAAGGCTTTCATAACCTGAACATAGGTGGCAAGATTTCTCCTTTAGAACATAGAGCAAAGAACTTCATTCTTCTTAAAATTATCACAATTATCCAACTCAATCTGTATAAGATCTTCCCCCAAGGTAGGCCTATTAGTATATTAATTCCCCTCCCTAAGGGTATGGGCGAGTTTGATGTGTCCAATTGTAGAAAGAATGTTCTAACATCATGATTACATTTTTGGAGTCCCCTTCAATGATGATCTTTTGTAATCCTTTGTCTTTAGCAAGAGATATGTCGTAGAAGGCCACCACAATCTTTGCAAATATTAGGGTTTGGGTTCTGATATTTTCCATGTAGGTTAGCACTATATTACCCTTTATATCTCTAATGATGTCATTCCCACCTACTTGACCTGAGTTACCCTTAGACAAGCTATCAAAATTTAATTTTAGGTAGTCAGTGTTGAGGGGGAGGGGCACCATCTCTAGGAAATTGTTAGAAAATTGGCAATGAGCATTGAAGGGGTGTTCTCAAATGAAAAAGTATCATGATGATTCCTACATGTAGTGGTTTGAGGCAATCTCTCAAGAGTGCAAAGAAATGTTTTTGATCAAACTTTCACATTTTTGTTCTCTCAAATTGTGGCACCTCAAAATGACATGTTTATACATGCATTCAAATGTTGAGTTCTTGTATAATACCCTATCTCATTGTTTTTTTCTAAATACAATTAGCTTTCTTGTAGTGGAGATAAATGCAATATGTTACTAAATACTTCAATTTTGTGCACTAAAAAATTGTTAAGGGTGAAATTTTATATTTTACACCACATGGGACCAAATTGACAATGTTAACACATTGGGTGGGTGGATGAATGCTAGTGGAGCCCTCTTTTTTTTCCCCAAGCCTCTCAATCCTTCCAAGATATATGGATTCAAGACAATCATGTAATAGCACTAACAAAAAGTGTTGTCAAGCTTTCATCTAGCTATCCTCTCTAATTGTGGCACCTAGGGATATCTTATTTCCACCTAAAAAACCATCTGAACAGTAAGGAAGGGGTTGGAATACTTATCTATCTACATTAGATTACAAGGATGGGTCTTCCCTCTCTCCAAATTATAGAAACTTGAAAACTCTCTCCCAAATGCAAGTGCTTTCCTCTTCCTCCTTCCCAAGCCAAGCCAAAAGAAAATGTTCAAGAATGAACAATTCAATAAATACAAGAGTGGAACCCCCTCCCATCCTTCTCCATGGGATGATAAATAAGAATTAAACTTTTAATTTTCATGAATGGGGAGGTAACACTCTTCACCTTCCCATTAAGTTTCACACACATCCCCCAAAAGAGTTCATACACATGTGAGAATTTTTGGAGGATGCGTAATGTACCTATACACTCACCTCAATAAGGCCTTACAAACATATGCATCACAAATTTGAGTCCTTTATGGGTTTTCCCAAGCCCGTGGTGGGAGTGGAGTGTGACAAATCATAACAACACTCCCCAAACCTTAATTTTATCAAACCACTTTAGGGGCATTTTAGAAGTGGTGTATCTTGATGAAAGTCCAATATAAGGGGTTAGAAAGTATCTAATCCCTAGGTACCCACCCTAAGACCTGAAAAACAAAAATAAAAACTCAAAAAAGAAAACCATTTTACTCCTTTTTAAGATCCAATTAAAGACAAATATAAAATTAATGCACGATCAAGGGTTCTCATCCCAAACACCAATTACACAACCTAATCACATGAATTCCCAATTAAATAAAAAACAAAACAAAATTACCCTTGACTCATAGATATTGAACTATAAAACACTTTATAGTTCACAAGGTTAGATTTTAGAGCTTCACAAGTATTTTATCAGGATCCAAATAATTCTCCCATTTTCCCTATTGGCATAATTTCCCTACACATTAGTCACCACAATAGTGTATCCAATGCACAAGAATACTTAGATCATAATAATTAATTATATTATTTTTTCATCTAATTTTCATAAGTTTAATTGTAGATAATTCACCTAGATATTATTTAACTCACCTCTTGTATTCACCTATTATTTTATATTTAGTTTGGATTGTGTTACCTTCATGTGCACTTGACGACGACTACCTGTTTATCTCATACAGTAACTCAAAGATATTGAAGATTTTAGTTGTATATTTTTTTGGCATCCACTTTGAGAGGCTTTAAACATGTTAGTAACTCTAGACATAACTTCATTTATTTCTTCTTGGTAAATTAATTTTTTTATTTCAAGATATCTCTCAAATTAAAACAAACTTCATTAATAAATTATGAATCTTAAATAGAGTGGAAAGCTACTATTCAATTTTTAATACTACAATTAATCTATCTTAGATCATTTTATAATATTATTTAATGAACTATATATCTACATAATGTTGTCATTTATATTAGGTAAAAATATTGGAGTATAAATCTTGAAATGAGATATAAGAGTTAGGGGTCCCCTATAAGGAACCATTCATAAAACAATGTTCAATTTCCTTTACTACTACTTAAATGAATTCACATCATGGTGTTTAGAGAATAAGATGGAGAGAATTTTCATAAGATTATCAACATGATCAATGATATCTTCAACATGACAACACAGTTAATTTATTTATCACTTTTGGGATCTATGTAACTAAGTATTAATGGAATGCGCTAAAGAACATAAATTTGTATTAGTCACACACAAGCTAGGACCTTCAATATGTGTGTGTGAGTGTGTATTAAATAAATTAAATAAACAAAGACAAATAATTTAAGCAAACCAAATATAAAAAAATAAAATTTATATAGCATAAAGAAGAGGGAGAGGTAATGACCTATAAATGGTAGTAAGAGAGAAGAGGAGAGAGAAGAGAAAAAAGAGATAGGAGTAATAAGGGATGGAGGGAGAGGTAAACATGGAGAGAGTGAGGGAGCTAGAAATGTAGGGGAGAGGGAGAAGTGAATAAGAGAGTTCATAAAGGGAGATGGGTAAGGGGGGATGGAGAGAGAGGTGGAGAGGGAGGGAGAGAACTAAACAAGTGATAGATAAAGAGGTGATATACCTCACTAATACATTTGGCCTAAAATTATGATGGAGAAGGTATATTGTGATCAAATTGGTTTTTTTTTTTTTTAAAATGCCCACTTTCATCAAAATTCCGACGATAATGCAACATTTGGTTTTGACGGAGAAGGAATTGGCAATGACATTTGTGTTTTTTTAGAAAGAGTGCCAGCGTTTGTCAAAATTTCAACGACCGTGGGCATTACCTAAAAAAAAAAAAGACCAAGTCATTTCATAAATCCTGCCTCTTCATCCTGTCGACCTCTGCCATTACAAAATCCCGCCTCTTTGTCCTACCTCTACCATTACAAAATCCCGCATCTTTGTCCTACCTATGCCATTACAAAATCCCACCTCTTCCATTACAAAATACAAGCTATCCTAGCTATACTACAAGTGTATGGCCCGATCGGGATGCATTCGATCGATATGCCGACGTGCTCAACTGAACAAAGAGATTAGGTCAGGTGCTCTTTCTCATATGAAAAGGGATAGGTCATTTATGCGCTGATTGGATGATTGTGGGAAAAAGAGATCAGATCAGGTCATTTATGTGCTCGATCGACCAGGGAGAAAGAATAAATCTAATTCACACAACATCAGGGCTCAACCTCCTAATTGCAGTCACCACTCGAATGTCTGAAGGAGATAGCTTCTTGTCATATTGCATTGCGTTCCTTGCCCACATCTCACTTTTGGATGGATGCTTTGACACTAAGATGGAATAAACCGAATCGAGTCAAATGGTTGGTTCTCGGTAGGACCTTTATGCCACAAATTCTCCAGCCACGGAATGAAGTGGTTCCTCCCATGTCGATTCTGACGAAAGAATCCAGATCGATTACGCACTCAAGAAGTCACGGGTGGGGGTCTAGTAAGTTGAGAAGTTATTGTTGGGCCATCCCCCGATGAACACGAAGGAGGGAGACATACATAAGTTCCCTGTGCCGGTTTAATCACTGTAGGAATGTGTTTGTCAGGGCAGCCATTTCAATTATCATCGTTTCACTCTAAATTGGGCATTACAAGATTCGGTTGAAGAAAAAAGGTAGGGTATAATCAGCAAATTGATTGTTATACATATTCAAATATTTAGATTCAAAGTTTATTATAGATTTATCAGATTAATTGCCAATAGCAGAGATGGTGAGAGGTTTTTGTAATATGATATGATCCATTTAAAAGAAGAATTTCTTACAAGACCTAAACCATTGAACAATCCTACAATCATGTATTAATTAAACACTGCATTTTAAATAATGAACAATATAGTAAGCCTAAAACATATTAACACTACTTTTCATATTTAAAATATATCCTAATTAAGGAGAGGGATGATCTAAACCTACATGATCGAGTGCCATTATGTAAAATATATCCTAATTATGGATGCTAGTATATATGGTTGTGACAGAAAATCCCTACTGCGGAACCGTGAGAGCACTGTGTAGTGATCGAGTGCTATTTTTTGTTGGTGTTTTGGAAGGGAGCATAAGTGTACCATTAGGAAGGTGGTATAAAATGGAAGCTAAGAGGTATAAGGTTATGAGGTGTGGGTTAGGATAAGATAGGGAGGTAAGTGATGAAGGATGTAATGGTGAAAGAGTAAGTTAGGCTATGTTAGGGGTTTGGAAGGTAGGAAAGTGAATGGGGGGAGATAAAAGGATGTGAAGGATGGAATGAGGTTAGGTAGGTGAAGTAAAAGTAAGTGTGTATGAGGTTAAGGTTTAGGATAGGATGTAGGAAAGTGGAGGAGGTTAAGATAGGGGATATGAAAGGTAGATGGAAGGTAATAATGATAGGAAGTGAGGTAAAGGTTATGAGGTGTGGGTTAGAAAATAGTGTGTAGGAAATGGAAGGAAGGGTCATATCACTTTGAGAGATTTCACCAAGATGAGTAGCCCGAGTATGGACCTCAAATACTACAAGCCATGAGGATCCACTTGTAGTAGAGGAGCATATGCTTGCATCTTGGGAGCTTATTAGGAGTTCACCTTGAATTTGGGAAATACACAGAGGAGATAGAATATTGATCAATACACATTACCTAGCCTCATCATGCATAAATACAAGATGTATAGACTATAGCAAGCACATATCATGAGCCAAAGGATCATATTCGAGAGTTTTTTCATCTCCAATCCTCTACATTTTTAAGATCCACAAATGGGGTTGAGGATAAGTCTTGGTTACTTAGCTTGGACTTATGCTTTGGGTTGCATATATATGTGAGCAACCTAAAGGCATAATTTTCAATGCAATTTTTGAGAGGACTTGATTCCACCTTGTGGTACTGGGAGGATGAAATGAACCAACTCACATTCGAAACCCTCTCTAGATACCATTTTGGAGTGCTTCAAAGTGTGTTCTATTTCAAAATATTTTTGATAGAGATGCATAGATGAGTTTCACAATTTACATAATAAGGTGTCATAGTGGCTCAACATGAGAGTTAGTTTTTGGAGTTCTTGTAGTTTGTAGATTACATTCAAGACAAGTTACTTGTCAATTATTTCATTAGGGGTGGAAAGCCCAAAATTTCAGTTTTCCTACACATGGCCAATCCAAATGACTTTAGGGTTGCTATGGAAAAGTCTCTTATGGAAAAGGAGGTACATGGAAGGACACAAGAGGCATGAGAGAAGTTTTTAACCTTGATGAAGGGACTAAAGTGTCCATAGGCCTACCCATCCTTCAAAGGATAATTTAGACCTACTATATGATTTACAAAGAAAAACCCAATAGTATCAATATTAGGGACAAAGGTGTAGAGCATAGTAGGGGCCATAGGGTAGTCACATGTGACCATCATCGACACAAGGATATTTTAGGTATGAGAGACTATAGGGCTATCAAGCTAGGCCTTCTACGACTCAACAACCTTTTAGGGGAGAATCTAGTGTTTTTAGTAGTTAGGATCTTCTAATTATGGTGGGGCCTAGCCAACATAGGGTTATATGAGGGGCACATGTTATGTATATGTTAGTATTAGACAGAGAGTGCCCATGAGGTTTTAGAGTAGGTGGACACCGTCCTAGGATGTCAAAGTAGATAGTTGATATGTGGGTCTTTACCCTCCCAAACACACAAAGGTCAAAGGAAGATTCACTGCTGCAACACTCACTTTTTGTGACAATCTCAAGCACTTAGGAAAGTCACTCCTTTTGTGGCCATTCTTCTTCACACAACACTCTCTAACATTAATTATGATGATAGTGTACCTCCTTAAACCTTCCACCAACACCTGACTCAATACCAAACCCTTTCCCAATCTCGCTAATGGACTAATTAACTCAACTCACTGTGAAATTGTGACGGTCAATGCAAGGTTTAGGAGAGTAGTAATTAGGATCTTCTAATTATTGTGGGGCCTAGCCAAAATTGTTGGCATTATGTGAATCGATATGAGGACATAATGACATTGTGTTGTCATTGATGTCAATATGATGAAGAGAAGAGAACCGGTATAACACTGTGAACTGACATTTATGCCAAAGTGAAGCGATGTGTTTGTTCAAGGTGAACTGGCATATGGTTATGGGAACCGGCACATGGAAGCGTTGTATGACTACCGGTTGTTAGTCTCAACTTCAAGGTTTCCGGTTGAAGTGCTTCAAGCCTATGTGGCTCAATTGGTGACTTTATGTGATGAGTTAGCATGATAACAAAGAACAGATCATGTTGCCACGTAAGCCTTATGTGCATGAAAGATCTTGTATGAAGGAGATTGTTCCTATCTACGTCGGGAATGTGTGAAGTCTGTAAATGGTGATAACATGTGATGGGTTATCAGCTGCCATGAAATCGATGGAAAATGAATGATGGAGAATGTCTTGAGATTGGATCAAGACTATTGCATTTAATGCAGTGTGCTCAACGATCAGGATTGAACCATTTGAATTCCTTAACCTAACAGGTTTAGGTTTATGCTACTGACCTATCTATTTTTCCTGAAGGTCGATGTTGTGATTCTTTCTGAGGCTGTTGGCAAAAGTTGTGTGTGTGTATCCAAGAGAAGAGATACGTGATTCTTGCCAAACCAGAGGAGAGAAGTGATATCTGCAGAGTATAAGTGCAGAAGGTGAAGAGGAGCTTAAGCGGATCTGCATTGGCATTGAGTATTGTTACTAGATCATTGTAATACCTATTGATCTCTAACCACCTCAACAGTTAAGAAATCCCTTAACAGGGTAGCTTTAACTAGCTTGCTGTAAATCCTTTAACAGGGTGACTCAAAACCATTGAGTTCTTGAAATCCTCTAACAAGGTAACCTTTAACAGGGTTTAACCCTTAACCGGGTATTCTAGCCATCCCTTAACTGGGTGATCCCTAACAGGATCGGTTCCTAACAAAACCTATTGTACCAGTCTTTAACCGGACAAGGTTCCTAACAGAGCGGACTTCTAAAGAGTTAAAAAAAAAGCTTGTGGGTATTCATCCCCACCATGGTTTTTCCTAGTTGGGTTTCCACGTGAAAAATATGTGTGTCATGTGTGATGTCTTCTTCATGTGATGCTATGTTGTTTTCTGTCAAGCAGTGAATCATGTTGATATAGTTGCTTATATGTATATCTTTGATGGTAGATTACTTGTTCATGCATTAGGGTGAAACAGAAATGAACTGTTAGATTGTATGAGAAGATAAATGTCAACCAGTTTATGCTTGTCTCAGTTATTCTGGGTTTTTCCGGTTTTACTCTATTTAAGGACCGGTGTCACTGTTTGTTTGTCAATGCACAATGTCTGCTGACAAACCGGTTTAAGAGTGTGTTTTTGTCTATATTGATTCACCCCCCCTCTTAGTACCGATTTGGTACTATTCGTTCATCATTGAGTTATCAATTGGTATCAGAGGTCCTCCAGGTCCTTTGTGTTATAAGCTTAACCGCTTGAGGTAAAGACCCCAGTCTAATGATGAAGAGGGAAGGTCCAAAGTTTAACAGAGAAAATTTTAGTATATGGAAAGACAAAATGAAGATATACATCAGAAGCATGGTTGCTCAACACTGGAGCTATGTTGAGAATGCCTCTATTGCCCCTACCGGTATTCTCACTGATGACCAAAAGAGAGAGATGCAGGAGAATGGGCAAGTCATGGAAGCCCTAATTAGTAGTTTATCTGACATTGAGTTTATTGATTTCCAAGATAAGGTAAATCCCAAAGAGGTATGGGATACTCTTGAAAATATCTATAGTGGTGATGAGCATGTAAAACAAGATAAGGAAGAAAGCCTTAGAGGGAAGTTTGAAGACATGCAGATGGTTGAAGGTGAGACCATTCAATAGTATGGAATAAGAATCAAAACTGTTGTTGGAGATATCAAGAGTGCAGGTGGTAAAATGGAAGATTCCACTATGGTAAGAAAAGTCCTGAGATCCTTATTACCGGTCTATGCAATAAGGGTTGCTGCTATTTAGGAGCTAAGATCAATAGACAAGACTAAGGTATCCCTAGACTCCATCATTGCAAAGTTGACAGCCTATGAGCTGAATAGTTTTGATGGTAGTGTTCAAAAGAATGAATCAACTTTAAAGCTTCTGATGTACCATCCAGAAAAGGAAAAGAAGCTAGCACTAGTGGTGAACCAAGATAGAGCAAAGAAATGGATGATGAGGAGATTCTGATGGCATTTGAAGCTCTCCTTGCTAGGAAACTTCCTAAAGGAACCGACAAATACAGAGGTAAGCTTCCTTTGAAATGCTTTTCTTGTAACCAAATAGGACATATTGTTGTAAACTACCCTAATGGCGACAACAAGGACAAACCAGAAAGTTTCAAGAAATTCAGAGGAAACCAGAGAAACTATTTTGTGGCAGTTGATGAAGGTGTCATAGATGAGGAATCAAAAGATGAAGAAAATGAAGATATTGTGTTTGTTGTTGTCAAGGAAGATGTGTCAGACAAGAAGGCTCTTGTCTCCTGGTTTGATAATTCCAATGAGTGGATTATTGACAGTGGCTGCTCTCACCATATGACTGTTGATTGGAGCAAGTTTCTATCTTTGGAAGAGTATGATGGTGGTTTGGTTCGCTTTGGTAATGATGCACCATGCCCGGTCAAAGGCAGAGGGTCCATCTCTCTGAATGGAAAGAGTAGTGCTGACAATGTGTATTGGGTTGATGGTCTCAGACACAACCTTCTAAGTGTTGCCCAACTGAATGACAGTGGTCTCACTCTGGAATTCAAGAATGGAGTGTGCAGAATCAAAGAAAAGAATGGTGAATTGGTGGCCACTGGCATGCAGACCAAAGGTAACCTATTTTAGCTGAATGCAAATATAAGTACATGTCTTATGGCTAAATTTGATGATAGCTGGATATGGCATAGGAGACTCTACCATGTAAACTTTGATAACATTGTGAAGGCTAGTAAGATCAAGGCAGTTAGAGGGTTGTTGGTGCTAAGCAAACCGGATAATACCTTGTGCAGAGAGTGTCAATTGGGGAAAATGTCTTCCTCAACCTTTAAAGGTAAATCTTTCACTGCTGACAATTTGCTTGATCTTGTGCATACTGATTTCTGTGGTCCTATGAAAACTATGAGTGTACAGGGTGATAGGTACTTCATGATTCTCACTGATGACTGCTCAAGAATGATGTGGGTCACATTCTTGAAAGATAAGTCTGAAGCTTTTGTAAAGTTCAAATCTTTCAGAGCATTAGTGGAGAAGGAAAGTGGTAAAAGGATCAAGTGCCTGAGAACTGATCAAGGAGGGGAATTCACTTCCAAAGAATTTAACAAGTACTATGAAGAACATGGCATCAAGAGGCAACTATCTTCCCCCCAAACTCCATAGTAGAATGGCCTAGTAGAGAGGAATAACTAGACTATGGTTGAAGCAACTAGAACTATGCTGATTCAAGGAAAGGTAGCCCACACCTTTTGGAGAGAAGCGGTGAGCACTGCAGTCTACACAATGAACCGGGTACTCATCAAGAAAGGTAAGGATAAAACTCCTTATGAGTATTGGACCGGTAAGACACCTATGGTTAGCTACTTTAGAGTGTTTGGTATCAAATGTTACATCAAGAGGAGCGAACACCAGAGCAAATTTGATGTGAAATGTGATGAGGGAATATTCCTAGGGTATTCCACAAAGAGCAAAACTCTCAATTGTTTCAATAATAGGACTTAGAGAATTATGGAAAGCATCAATGTAAGAGTTGATGAAACCTCTGCGAAAACTGAGGAAACCGATAGTGAGCAAGTGGTAAATGAACTAGTTGTAACCTTTTGGGAACCGGTTGGCAGTCAGCTGAGTACTAGTAACAATGTTCCTACACCGATAGATGTAGATGCTAATACTGATGGAGATGAGGATGAAGAAGAAAATCAAGAGGAATCTATCAAGACCATTCCACGGTATGTCAAGCTGAATCATGATCCTAAGCAGATCATAGGAGATAATGATGCAGGAATCCTTACAAGAAGAAAGGTCAGAGAAAAATCATGTATGATCTTTGAATTTGAGCCTAAAATATTCAAAGAGGCACATAAAGATGAAGACTGGATCAAGGCAATGGAAGAGGAACTTGACCAGATAGATAAAAATGGTACATGGTCTTTGGTACCCAGACCAGAGCATAAAAATGTCATTGGTACCAAATGGGTCTTCAAAAATAAGTTAAATGAGGATGGCACAGTGATTAGGATCAAATCTAGACTGGTGTACAAATGATATGCCCAAGAAGAAGGAGAAGACTATGGAGAAACCTTTGCTCCTGTAGCTAGATTGGAAGGAGTTTGTATGCTTCTTGCATATGCATCTTTTAAAGGTTTCAAAGTATATCAAATGGATGTAAAATCTGCATTCCTAAATGGTGTACTTGAAGAGGAGGTGTATATAGAGCAACCAGATGGGTTTTCCCTATTTGAAGATAGTGACATGGTATGTAGGCTACATAAAGCCTCATATGGTCTAAAGCAAGCACCTAGAGCTTGGTATGAATGTCTACATTCCCATCTTGTGAAGATTGGATTTGAGAGAACAAGTGAAGATAGCAATATCTACTTGAAGTCTGAAGGAGACCAGATCCTGATCTATGAGGTATTTGTTGATGACATTATCTTTGGTGGAGATGACAAGATGAGTCATGAGTTTGCAGATGAGATGAAGAAAGAGTTTGAGATGTCACTCATAGGGAAGATTAAGTTCTTCATTGGACTACAGATCCAGCAGGTGAAAGATGGAATCTTTATCACTCAGTACAAGTATGTCAAAGAGGTGTTGAAGACCTTTGGCATGGAAGATAGAAAACTAGTTGGTACTCTGATGGTGACCGGTTGTAAACTATCCAAAGAGGATGACTCAGCATTGGTTGATGAGAAGGAATACTGATCAATGATTGGTAAGTTGTATTATGTAGTGCATAGCAGACCAGATATTGCACATGCAGTTGGCATTACTGCAAGGTTCCAAAAAAGCCCAAGAGAATCCCACTTGGTTAAAGTCAAGCGGATTCTTAGGTATGTGAAGGGAACTGTTGATTATGGTATCCATATAGCAAGGATTTCAACTTAAAAGTATACACAGATGTTGATTGGGTAGGTAATGTAGATGACCAGAAAAGCACAACCGGTGGTGCACTCTTTCTCGGTGGTAGACTGATCTCATGGATGAGTAAGAAGCATAGTTGTATCTCTCAGTCTACAACAGAAGTAGAGTATGTTGCAACTTTCATGAACTACACTTAGACAATTTGGATGAAGCATCTATTAAATGGCTTCAAAGTTCCTGTATCTAAATCGATAAGTATATTTTGTGACAATACTAGTGCAATTAATATCTCCAAGAATCCGGTTTTACATTCTAGAACCAAGCACTTTGAGCTTAAGTATCATTTCTTGAGGGAAAAGGTTCAGAACAAAGAGATTGACCTAGAACATGTTTCTAGTAAGGAGCAGTTAGCAGACATATTCACCAAGCCTCTCCCAAAGGCTACATTTATGTACTTAAGAGGTGAACTAGGGGTGTTGCCACTTCAGGAGGTAAACTAAAGGCATATGCTCCACATCAGTTAGGTATTGCATAGTCAATATTTTTTTGGATTGATGTGTTGAAGGATGCTACTCCTCAAGGAGAGCAACATAATGGAACAGGGCAGCTTGTGCCTCCACTTTGGCATTGTTGTCAAAGGGGGAGAAGATGTGAAGCGGATAAGATATTTGCAGAAATTGGGGGAGAAGATATGAAGTGGAGACATATATTTGTATATTACCATCAATGCCAAAGGGGGAGATTGTTGGCATTATGTGAACCGGTATGAGGACATAATGACATTGTGTGTTGTCATTGATGTCAATATGATGAAAAGAAGAGAACTGTTATAACACTGTGAATTGTCATTTGTGTCAAAGTGAAGTGGTGTGTTTGTTCAAGGTGAATCAGCATATGGTTATGGGAACCCGCACATGGAAGCATTGTATGACTACCGGTTGGTAGTCTCAACTTCAGGGTTTTTGGTTGAAGTGCTTCAAGCTTGTGTGGCTCAATCGGTGACTTTGTGTGATGAGTTAGCATGATAACAAAGAACAGATCGTGTTGCCATGTAAGCCTTGTGTGCGTGAAGGATCTTGCATGAAGGAGATTGTTCCTATTTACTTCAGGAATGTGTGAAGTCTATAAACAGTGATAACATGTGATGGGTTATCAGCCGCCATGAAATTGGTGGAAAACGAACGATGGAGAATGTCTTGAGATTGGATCAAGACTATTACATTTAATGCAGTGTTCTCAACGGTTAGGATTGAACCATTTGAATTCCTCAACCTAACAGGTTTAGGGTTTAGGGTTTATGCTACCGACCTATCTGTTTTCCTATAAGGTCAATGTTGTGATTCTTTCTAAGGTTGTTGGCAAAAGTTGTGTGTGTGTATCCAAGAGAAGAGATACGTGATTCTTGCCAGACCAGAGGAGAGAAGTGATATATGTAGAGTGTAAGTGCAGAAGGTGAAGAGGAGCTTAAGCGGATCTACATTGGCATTGAGCATTGTTACCAGATCATTGTAATACCTATTGATCTCTAACCACCTCAATAGTTGAGAAATCCCTTGACAGGGTAGCTTTAACTGGCTTGCTGTAAATCCTTTAACAGGGTGACTCAAAACCATTGAGTTCTTGAAATCCTCTAACAAGGTAACCTTTAACAAGGTTTAACCCTTAACTGGGTATTATAGCCATCCCTTAACCGGGTGATCCCTAACAGGGTCGGTTCCTAACAGAACCTATTGTATCAGTTTTTAACCAAACAAGGCTCCTAACAGAGCAGACTTCTAAAGAGTTCAAAAACAAGCTTGTGGGTATTCATCCCCACCATGGTTTTTCCCAGTTGGGTTTCCACGTGAAAAATATGTGTGTCATGTGTGATGTCTTCTTCATGTGATGCTATGTTGTTTTCTGTCAAGCAGTGAATCATGTTGATCTAGTTGCTTATATGTATATCTTTGATGGTAGATTACTTGTTCATGCATTAGGGTGAAATGGAAATGAAGTGTTAGATTTTATGAGAAGATAAGTGTCAACCAATTTATGCTTGTCTCAGTTATTCTAGGTTTTGCCGGTTGTACTCTGTTTAAGGACTAGTGTCACTATTTGTCTGTCAATGCACAGTGTCTGCAGACAAACTAGTTTAAGAGTGTGTTTTTGTCTATACTGATTCACCCCCGCCCCCCCCCCCCCCCTCTCAATATCGGTTTGGTACTATTCGTTCATCATTGAGTTATGAAACATAGGGTTATATGAGATAGGGGTAAGTTCAAAAGTGATGTGTATTAGATTGTCATCAAAGTTTCTTGTTAGTGTTACTTTGTATCAGCATTAACCACTTATTGTCATGGGAATCAACTAATAGACAACATAGATATTTATCATCAACCTCCTTTTTTTTCACCAAAGGGATAAAAATTTATTAAACACAACGAGAATTATAGAGCATGAAAGTAGATACATAACCTAATCTAATCTCCATTTGCATAACCTAAGAAGGTAGATACAACTAAATAATCTTGAAATAATTGCATATGAAGGGAACTATTAGAAAAGAACTTATGTACCATGCTAGTCTATGTAGCTACTACTAATTATTGCATAGAAATAGATACATGTGTTAGAATGTGTTGCAATAGTAGGTAGCTCGATAAATGATTGAATGAGAGATAAATGAAGTCTCTCATTCGATCATCTATCATATCGATAAACTATGATGAAGACTTCAAGCTATTATTCCTTCATTTGATCGATGATCATTCTTAAATTTGTATGTATTCAACCATACTTGAAAAGTTTAATCAATTCTTAACTCCTGATACTAATCATTTGTAAGTCTCATAGCACAGAATACCGATTGGTATTGGTTTACATTAAAACCAATGCACTCCTGCCCATTTCTTAATTTAAATGATGATATCTTTATTAAATATCTCCTCTATTTTTGGAGGTAGACATCTTTACAAAAATATCTCTTCCTCCCTCTTTAAAATGATCCCTTTAGATCTAATCTAAAAATGATTAAAATTGAACATGATACCTTGATGAATCTTTCTTGAATCCTCACACAAGGTTTTAGGATGTCATGCAGAATGGTGTGCTTTAACTTGAATTCTCCTTCAATTATTGATGAATGCTTGATTGCTTGTTCACTTGGAATTGAATTGATTTTATAATTAAGAGATCACTTGAATTGTAGGTAAACCCCTTCAAATGATAGGGTAGGCTTCCTTTTATACCTAATATATGTCTTGAAAGAATTTTATCCTGATGGCTTTAAATTAAAGTACTTTCTCTTCTATCTGGTATTGGTGGAGCAGAGGTTGCATTGCATCGACCTATGATACATATTTCTGTAGATACAACACAATTTAAATGTATCCCAGGTCGATGCAAAGAAACCTCTGCTCCAGAGATCACCATAAAATAGAGAAAGAACTTTAATTCAATGCCATCAGGATAAAAGGTTTTCAAGATAGATAAATGGTATGCAACTGTATCTATTTGGAATGCATTACCCAAACAACACAATCGATCAGTCACCTTTCAAAAGAAAGTGGTATGATGAAATATTTGGGCATAAATTAGATGAAATGCACTCCATACTATTTATATATATTTTCACTATTTAATGGTTTATGGGTTTGTAATGGTAATTTAATGTTCTTTCATATTTTTGTATATATTCTTTATAATAGCCTATTATATTGATTTGTTCTATTATGGATAATGGTGTGGGTCAGATGGCTTTGCCATCGGTGCATGAAAGCATTGCAGAAGTTCTACTTTTAAAAATTACATGAAACATTTTTAATTTATTTATTTCAGTGTTATTTGCAAAAAAGATTATCAATGATGTTTCCTTTCTCCAAGAATTGTCTAGGATCTTTCCGTCAGATAATATGTAACATCGAATGACTAAATATTTTCTTTACAAATGCTTATTTTATTTAATTATTATCTGAGCATGAATTAAAATTTATATCTGTACGAAAGCAGAACATACAAGTTGAAGAGTCATGTGCAAGTAAATTTCATAAAAGAAAGCAAGTAGACATTATCTTGAATGACATGGAAACAAGCTCATCGGCTGCCTAGAAGAGAGCAATTGGAGAAAAGTAGAGGAAAGTGTTAAAGGGTGATAAATACATAGAGAGTATGCAATACAAACAAACAATGTTCTGAGTGTGTGATGTGACGTCTCTAATTTATGTCTGGAGGGGCTAACTGGTTTTGGAGTTCCTATGAAACCTATTGGGCCATGCTTGGAGGAAATCAATGTGTTCATGCAAGGAGCACCTTTTTCTATTATGAGAATGATGCTTTTGCACCAAAGGATATTTCGAAGGCAATATCCAAAAATTTCTATAGTGTGGAACCAGAGTTAGCGGACTTGAAGTAATTTTTAGCTTTCAGAAGACCTAGAGGTTATGTACACAATCTCCCAATAGAAGGGTGATTTCAAGCATTACCTCTCCCCCCCAAGACTATTCAGGAAGCACTTCCTCAGACAAAGGACTATTGGCCTCCATGGGATCAAAGAAAAGAATTGAAGCATAGACTCTAGATGATGTGGTGGTGTCCTTCATGAAGAACTCTGCACTATATTTGAAAATTCATGAGGGAAACTGCTAGATAGTGAAGAGAAATACATTCTTGAAAAGTGGGAAGAATGGATCTTGGTTTGGGTGGGGCCAAGTCAGGTGGCTCCTCTAGAGGTTGACAAGATAGAAATGATATTAGTATTTGCAAAAGATCACACTCATGGAACTTCATGTGCGACTGATCAATTGCGGTGTTTGGGTAATGCATTCCAAATAGATACAATTGCATACCATTTATCTGTCTTGATTAAAGCCTTTTATCCTGATGGCACTAAATTAAAGTACTTTCTCTTCTATCTGGTATTGGTGGAGAATAGGTTGCATTGCATTGTATCCTAGGTTGATGCAAAGCAACCTCTTCTCCACCAATACCAGATAGAAGAGAAAGAAATTTAATTTAATGCCATCAGGATAAAAGGCTTTAATCAAGACAGATAAATGGTATGCAACTATATTTATTTAGAATGCATTACCCAAACAACGCAATTGATCAGTCGCACACGAAGTTCCATGAGTGTGATCTTTTTCAAATCCTAATATGATTTCTATCTCGTAAACCTCTAGAGCAACCACCTGACTTGGCCCCACCCAAACCAAGATCCATTCTTCCCACTTTTCAAGAATTTATTTCTCTTCACTATCTTGTAGTTTCCCTCGTGAATTTTCAATTATAGTGCAGAGTTCTTCACGAAGGACACCACCACATCGTCTAGAGTCTATGCTTCAATTTTTTTTCTTTGATCCCATGGAGACCAATAGTCCTTTGTCTGAGGAAGTGCTTCCTGAATAGTCTTAGGGGGGAGAGGTAATTCTTGAAATCGCCCTTCTATTGGGAGATTGTGTACATAACCTCTAGGTCTTCTAAAAGCTAAAAATTACTTCAAGTCCGCTAACTCTGGTTCCACACTATAGAAATTTTTGGATATTGCCTTCGAAATATCCTTCGATGCAAAAGCATCATTCTCATAATAGAAAAAAGGTGCTCCTTGCATGAACACATTGATTTCCTCCAAGCGTGGCCCAATAGGTTTCGTAGGAACTCCAAAACTAGTTAGTCCCTTCGGACATAAATTAGAGACGTCACATCACACACTCTAGACATTGTTTGTTTTTATTGCATACTCTCTATGTCTTTATCACCCTTTAACACTTTCCTCCGCTTTTCTCCAATTGCTCTCTTCTAGGTAGCTGATGAGCTTGTTTCCATGTCATTCAAGTTAATGTCTGCTTGCTTTCTTTTACAAAATTTACTTGCACATGACTCTTTAGCTTGTATGTTTTGCTTTCGTATAGATATAAATTTTAATTCATGCTTAGATAATAATTAAATAAAATAAGCATTTGAAAAGAAAATATTTAGTCATTCGATGTTACATATTATTTGATGGAAAGATCCTAGACAATTCTTGGAGAAAGGAAACATCATTGATAATCCTTTTTTGCAAATAACACTGAATCAAATAAATAATAAATGTTTTATGCAATTTTTAAAAGTAGAACTCGTTCAATGCTTTCATGCACCAACGGAAAAGCCGTTTAACCCACATCATCTCTAACCGTCGGAATTCCAACAACAACTAAAGAAACATCCAACAAGGATGTTGTATATCCGATGTCACTTCCATGTTGAACAGTCGTTGAGGAGCAAACATAGAATCCGTCGGAATTCCAATGGTAATCCGCTGAAATTTGTGGCCAGGGGAGCAAATATAGCTGCCGTCGGAGGAGTTAATAATGTCATTAGACAACCAACGCAAAAGGAATTGTCGAGAAGCCCGACAATGAGTTTTCGATGGTAAAGTTGGTTGGAAGTCCGATGCGGTGTCATTGCAAGTCCGACAATTAGCCATCGGAAATTAGGCCCAAATGTACTAGTGCCTAGAGAGGTAGATAGAGGTGAGAGACCTAGATGGGGAGAGATAGGGGTGAGATAGAAAAAGAGGATAGAGAGAGTTGGGTAATAAGAAATGAATGGAGAGGTAGATATGTGGAGAGGGAGGGAGGTAGAAATCTATAGAGAGAGGTGACAATTTAAATAATGGAGAGAGAGTGAGAATAAGAGAGAGTGGGGGAGGGAGATATGAAGAAAGGAAGGAAGGGACCTAGAGAGGGGAATGAGAGGGAGAGGGAGAGAGGGAGAGCTAAAGGGAAGTATCAATATGGGTGATACACTAAGGGTGAACTCACAATAATGGTTCCCACTTTTTTCCCACTTTTGACACTGAGATGTACATTTTTAAAATAATCTTCAACTTCCGAGAACTATAACTTTTAAACTATTAAAAATTTGAAGATGATGTAAATTAGTGATTTGTAGCATTTTATTTGTAGATTCTATATACATTTTTTTCAAATTTTTTTGAAGGATTTTTTTAAAAAGTTTCCATCTCCCTCGAAAAGTAGTTTTTTACAACAAACTACATTTTTTAAGAGGGAGGTGCCTCCTGAAATGCATAAATTTTTTTCTATAAATGATAAAAACTCAATTCTTTTGAGTTTTGGTTTGTAACATCAATATTCAGGGCTTGCATTTGGTTTTATAGTGATATGTTCAATATTTTTCATTTTATAAAGTTTTGAAGTCCAACTAGTTATAATTCAGACTATAAATCGAAATTCTTTTTTTTTTTTTGTTAGAAAGAAGACATCAATACTAGGGGCTTAGATATTTTTCAGAATTTTTTTGAATTAGTTTCTTATTTTTCCCAATGCATTGAATAGAGAAGTTCATGTTCAGTGAAAAACCAATTTTCCATAAAATTAAAAAAACAAGAACATAATAAATTCAAAATATAACAAAATTATACTCATTGGAAATCTTGCTCCGAGTACTACCATCTAATATTTTTGGGTTATCAAGATTATTTCATTTGTGCCTTGAACCAGAGCTCTAAAGTCATAAATTCTTCAAAACTCTGAATTTTTTTGGGAGAAACCTCTAATAGGAGGGTTCAAATGAACAGTACTTCGAGCGAATGGGGTTCGCTCAAACCATAAGGGGTTCGAGCGAACCCCCATTCGCTCGAACCCATGGGCTTGATTTTGGCTCATAATTTTTTGTAACGGCCATGTTTGAATGAACTCGGCCATTTTTAACTATCAGGTTTCATTCGAACTCTGGCCGATGCAAGTTTTTTTGTTTTTTTTTCATTTGTGGAGTCGTATAAATGTCCATATTTTTTTTCATTTTTTATCACACAAATGATTAAAATAATTCGCATTTTTGGATGAGAAAAGACATTTGAAAATTATTTTGAGGGCAATAATTTGAAGGTTTTTTTAAAAGCATGGGGAACAAGAAGAGAAGGCAAAATAAGACTTCAAGGAATTATTCTCCCGAAATAGAAGAAAGATATCGAGAACAAAGAAGATAAAGATATCATGATGCAAGTATGTATTTTTAATTTTATTTCTATTTAATTTAATATGTATTACGTAACAATTAATTAGTTCAATATTTTTTATCTAATATTTTTAATGAAAATTAATTTAAAAAATCTTAATTAAATTAATTGGAAATAATAGGATTAAAAATAATCTTGTTTTAATTGGAAAGCATAATTAATTTGAGATAATACATGTGTATTTGCAAATTTCAAATTCCATCAACTTACTTGTTGTGTAATTGCATTTTTCTCCTATATAATTAAGTCCATTTATAATAGATAAGACCTATTAAGTCATAAAATTAATAAGACCTATTATGTCATAATTTCTAGGTTCTAAATTATATATATTGAATATTTAAGACATGTACAAGTAATTTCATGTGATAGGTCCTTTAATATCACATAATATATCTGTCTTAAGGGGAGTTAAGTATATTAATTGTGAAATGTTTTTTCATATGTGGTCATATTGATTTTAATAATAAGGCCTATTAGGACTATTACATTGATATAAGGTCTTAAATGTGACATAAATTTATAACCTATTACATGTTGAATAATTTAGGTTCTATTTATATGACTTCACGTACATGCAAAAAAATTTCAGATTAAGAGGTCTATTATGCAATAATAGGTCTTAAATATACACACATGTGACAAATTATAGTCCACCTACATTATGGTCCATAAAAAATTAATATGAGGTCACCTTTATCATACATGCATGCATCAAAATATTTGTACTTTTAATTTTCAAAATTGGAATTTCTAATTTATCAAAATTTTATTTTATGTGTTAAATTAGTGCTCAAAATTAGAGATTGAAATTTAATCCTAACCTGAGAACAAATTGAACTTTAAACCTAAATAGGTAATTTAATTAGAGTTATAACAGTAAGGTCCTGAAAGTAATTAAATTTAGTAAACCAAATTGAACGGGCTAATTTTAACATGTAAAGTTTTAAGCCAAATTCACCCCTATTCTTAAACCTAATTGAATAATATCTGATTAATTCAAGAACCTTACACAAACTCTTAAATTATGTGCAGAACGGGCTCGAGAAGAAGGGAGTTCTGAAGCGAGAGTCGAGGCAAACGAACCTGTTGAAGAACACAATATAGTTGATGAACATAGGGAGGAGGTTGTCCAAGTTGAACCAATAGAGACCTTTGAAGGAGAGGGGTCAGGCTCCTTACCTCCTACCATTGATATGGATGAGCATATTGTGGATCTAGCTAAACAGGTGAAGAGAAATATTTCTTATAAAAATTTAGATCATTTACTTGAAATGGATGTGGATGAGTTGAAATGTCTCAGTGAAGAACCTAGACATACTAAAAGGAGGTCAATGAATAAAAGTGGAAAATAAATAATCTCTCATTTCAACAATCTTGATACTACACTAGAAAAAGCTCAATTGTTATCAATTGTACTTACTCATAAAGACTTAATAGATCCAATGAAATTGTTGGGTATAGATACAACAAGTCAAAAGAGGAAAACTTCTCAGCTACAAAAATCTATTGTTGATAATGTTAAGAAAGGTTTAGTGAACATTGGTAAAAAATATTGAAAACTAGATAAGACCATTTCAAGAAGAGTGATGTTGACATCTTTAGTAAATGAAAGATTGCCTCAAAAAAGACAAATCTCTTCACTATCATCTGAGTTTGGTTTTAGTAGAAGGACAATATCTAAATATGTTAAAAGGAGAAATATTTTGGATGATACTGCCTCAGAAGGGAATTGGGCAGTTATGTGTAGAGCTCCTCATTTTGATAGAATTGAAGATGTTGTTAGGAACTTTGTGACAAGTTTTTGGAATGATAATACTTGTCCTTCATCAAATAGTAGAGATGTTATCAAGCAAAGGATTGGTCCTGATCGTTATGATCTCCATGTAAAACATTGGATAGACACAACAAAACATGAATTGTATGTATTATTTACTAAAACAAACCCTCATATAAAGATTGGACAAACCATGTTTGAACAGTTAAGGCCATATTATGTGAAGTTAAACAAAGTTTTCAAAACTTGTTGTTGTCGTTATCACATTGAATTTGACTTGTACTATCAGGTGTTTTGAAAGATTAGAGAAGATAGTGATGGTTATGAAAATGCTCCTCCTAAATGAACAAGTCAATTCATAGCATCCATCTTATGTGATAAATCAGATGATAATGCAACTAGTCAAATAAATTGCATAAGAGGAATTTGTGGAACATGCGGGGACTTGGCTAAATTGTCTTTGAGAGATGAAGATACTGACACGAGGAAGGTGGTAAATTGCAAGAGTTACAAGTACAAAAAATTTGAAACAAAATTTGGAAAGGAATCTACAAGGCTAGATTATGTAGAAGAGGAAATACCTATTGGAACATTTATGGAAAATTTTTGTAAGTTGATAAAACCATACATATGCCATGGTTTTTTTGCCAAGTGGCAAGCAGAACAATTTAAAAGATTAAGAGATACTTTCCCACTTGGAACTATTCTATCTGGAGTTGACTTCGCAAAGAATTACTCTTTTGCACATCAAAAAGAGATTCAATCAGAGTATTACTTTTCAAAGCAAATCACTATTTTGGTGCATGTTTGTTATCGACATGCACAGATGAATTTGGATGGTGTTGATAGTACATTTGAAAATTGTGTCATTAGGAAAGAGTACCACTTCTATATCAGTGATGATAAGGAGCATGACACACTTTTTGTACAACATTGCTTTAAGAAGTTTTTTGAATATTTGAAAGATAGAGGCATAACAATAGTTAAACATTTTGTTTGGTTTGATGGATGCACGACACAATTCAAATATTCAAGGCCATTTTATGCACTATGTAGATATCATCAAAATGACAAAATACCACATGTTTGGAGTTTTTTTAGAGTGATCATGGAAAGGGTGAACATGATGGTGCATGAGCTTGTATCAAACGTGCTCTAAGAAAGCATCAAATAAAGTACACAGGAGATCGTATAGAAGATGCACATGATGTTGTTGAATGGTGTGAGAAACACTTTGGGCAACCTAATTATCCTGGGGAATCATTGTCAAGAACATACAGACCCATTCCATATAGAGTGTTTTGGGAGATAATTGGTACGTGTTCTCTTTTAGTGTTTTATTTAATTTTTTTTAATCTTGTAAAAAATACATGTTCCTAGTTCAAATGTTTCAATTTAACAACTTGATCTACATGTACATTCTTGTACACATGTACATTTTGTAGATGTGGATAGAAAATCAATGCATGGATGCAAGAGCGTGGAGAGGACAAGATCTTTGCATTGTGTCATGAGTACAGACAATCGCCCATGGGCATTATACACTAGGGATTATTCATGTTTTTGTTTTGAATGCATTTTCAAAAACTATGTTGATTGCAAGAACCAAGAGCTTGAATATGTTAGTGAATGGAAAATGGTGCCACTAGACGTTTCTGACACATACAAGGATTCAAATGAGGATGAAAATTTTGAAGACATTCCTTTGATTTCTAGTGATTACGATCATATTTCAGGATTGATTAAAAAAGGTACATACATGACGTACACATGTAAATATTTCCTTAAAAATGACATATAACTTAGAATTTATTTAACTTGTGTCAAATTGCAAGAGATATTTTTGCAGTCATAGCCGAAGATGGAAATATTGAAGGTGTTAGTTATTATTTATTGCGTTGCACAGAAGAGAGAAAGAAGTTATCAAAATCTGAGATGAGTGATGGAATGTCATTTCACACAGGTTTGAGTTCTGATTTGAATATGTACATGTACAAATCGCTTACATGGAAATTTTTAATTTCTCACATTTTTTATACATATACATGCAGGCTCAATTGTAGTGCACGTGACATATTTCAAACAAGTTAAAATTGTTCAACATGGGATTCATTTCACTGAATACCAAATTGATAACAAGGTATATCAGTATAGTCACTTGGTCATTATTGTTGGCCTGATTCTTCAAACAGTTCCACGTCGAGGGCGGTCTCAAAAGTGGAGACTAGATAGTGAAGATCATGACAAAATATTAAGTGTTATTGAAGAGCGTTTTAAACCACTTGATATGGTATGAACTATATATATATTTAGTAATCCAAAGTACACATGTGGTTCAGCCCACATGAATTGAATTAATACTCAAGATAAATTGTAGATCTCTTAACTTGTTTTGAAACTAAAGGATAAATATTTTTTAAGTTTAAATACATGAAATTTTTAATTATATCAAATTAGGATGTATTCAAAGTTAATTCAAGTACATGTACATGTTTAAATGCATGTTTAATTTGTATGTATAAGGTACTGTATCTAATTCTAAATGCATGTAATTTGTAAGGACCACTAGCTAAAATAATTTAATTAAAAAATGCATATTTAAATTAGAATGTAATATGTACATTTGTAAAATTGATATAATATGGAATTAAGACATTTGTAATTAGGACATGTACATGTTGTGAACTATTTAACTACACTATGCATACCTAGAAGCTCACATACCATGTGAACTATTCAATACATGACCTATTAAGTTTAGTTTGTTCATTTGATACATACTCTTTTGTTTGAACATGTTCTTTTAAATTTTAATGCATATCTACTTGTATTTCTAACATGTGCATGTGATATATATATAATCCAGTCCAGTCCATCAAACATAAAGTACATATATAATCTAACATGTATGTACATGTGCACATGGAATATATAATCTAACACATGTACATGTGCATGAAATAGATAATCTCTAGTCTAAACTTCATATCACATGATGCAATGCAAATATATGTAATCCAATCAAACACAACGGAGATATAAAGTATAATTTAGTCTAAACTTCATTGTAGATGCATGAAATATACAATCTAATCAAAGATGTATAAATCTAATCTAATCAAACATGTATAATCTGATCAAACACAAACCAGGTATAAAGTATAATATAGTCTACACTCCATGTATGTGCATGAATATGTACATTTGTAAAATTGATATAATATGGAATTAGGACATGTACATGTTGTGAACTATTTAACTACAGTATACATACCTAGAAGCTCACATACCATGTGAACTATTCAATACATGACCTATTAAGTTTAGTTTGTTCATTTGATACATACTCTTTTGTTTGAACATGTTCTTTTAAATTTTAATGCATATCTACTTGTATTTCTAACATGTGCATGTGATATATATAATCTAGTCTAGTCCATCGAACATAAAGTACATATATAATCTAACATGTATGTACATGTGCGCATGGAATATATAATCTAACACATGTAAATGTGCATGAAATATATAATCTCTAGTCTAAACTTCATATCACATGATGCAGTGCAAATATATATAATCCGATCAAACACAACGGAGATATAAAGTATAATCTAGTCTAAACTTCATTGTACATGCATGAAATATACAATCTAATCAAACATGTATAAATCTAATCTAATAAAACATGTATAAATCTAATCTAATCAAACATGTATAATCCGATCAAACACAAACCAGGTATAAAGTATAATCTAGTCTAAACTCCATGTACGTGCATGAATATATATAATATGAAAGTCTATAAAAAGATAAATGTAAATGAGCTATAAAGTCTGGAGCAAATCAACAGGGATCATGTCGGCTACGAACTGAGCGACCATCTGAGGGGGAGTCCTGCAAAAGTGGAATTTATTTAAATATTAAATATAATATATCTATCTCTCTAGACGTGCATGTACATCAAATCCAAGTAGAGTTAAATAAAAATTTAAATATAAATTGTAACGTGCATGTATAAATACATGTACATATATGTACCAAAAACCATAACTAACTTGTCCACTAACAACATCTAAAGAATCTCTCCTACGCACACACTCAGAGCTCAAGGAAGGAGTGACATGAGCTAACTATCAATTTAAGGATTAGTCCACGATCAATTTAAATGATATACAAATTAAAACTTAGAACTCTAGATTATTTATTAAACATGATCTATATATATATATATATATAGATTTATCCTACAAATTTGCAATATGTATACATATCTTCTAAAAATTTAAACGCACATGTACATGTACATACCTGTGTATCACTTGGAGTAGGTTGTATAGTTTGATCCTATCCCATGATCATATCAACAACATCACTCGTGCCTGCATATCTCTCTCTAGCTGTACGTATCATTAAGGAGTGCAAGGGGATAACTAGATGAGTGGGCATCGTTAAAAAAGTGTTTGACTATAGTAGCATGTCCATAAATCCAGTATGGCTCAAATCTCTCAGCTGCTCCTCAAATGAGTCCAAACCCTCATTTGTGATATGGACCTGATCAACTCGTATCTCCTTCTCAAATGAATCCAAGCGGCCCTCATCTGTGATATGGACCTGATCAGCTCGTAGCTCCTCCTCTGTAGCAACAGAGTGATTTGTAGGTGGGTCAGTTCCTGGAGCATGCATAGAGTGATGAGAATGTTGTGACTACCTCAGGGTATGCAATGATGCCATTGTAGCCTGACCATCTCTGAGAATGTCCTCTCTAACATCAGCCAATGGTATCCCAAGTCGAGATGAAATAAAACTATAAGCATGTAGTAGGTCCTCGGCTAAATACTATGACATTTGTACATGTCTACTACCTTCGACTATAGCTGCTACCTCATCTAGGGAGGGGATGCCAACACTAATATACTGATCATCTGAATCTGAAGCCCCCCCATGACTAGAAGATGCATGATCTATGGATGATCCTGAACATGGTCGACTCATCATATATCTACCCACCCTATCAGAAGTTATGGTGGCTGCTGCTGATGCAATCTGTCCAATCCTATCAATTGCTTCTCTCTGAGAAGCAATCACAACGTGATCCGCTATGGGTGCCATGGCTGGGACTATTGCAGGAAATCTTTGGCCAACAAGGTCCTTGTGTCTAGGCGAAGCTTTATCATGCCTACAATATGCATCTCTATCAGTAATCCTACCCCTCCCTTGTCCATAATATCCTAGAATATCAAGGTAGTTTGGTTTCATCTAACAATGAACCTCAACAAATACCTGTTGTACAAAGTATAATGGTATCTGGTCGTTATTAGGATAATGACCATGGGTAGCTAAGAAGCATGGGTAAATCAGTGATGCAACCTGTGGGTCGATAGATTTGGTAACCTGATATCCCCTCACCTTACTCTTCTCTTGATATTGTGGAAAGCATCTCTCCTTGATGGTCTCCTTCAAGACCACCCCTACCACATCAGCAAAAGAATGAGGACCCCTCACTTCACTCCTCAACTGTCTATATATATCCTCTATAACCTCAGGTGAGAATGAGGTATGAGAAACTAAGCAGTCCCTCAATGTTTGCAAACTATCAAAAATGGGTGTGCATGTACTCTTGTACACGCCATCAGTACGAGGGTCATCTAATATGTCCCTCAACCTATGCAACTCCTGATCACTATACTGGAAAATAGTAGCAATGTTGGGCAAGGGGGGATCCTGCTGTGGAGGATCAACACCATCAATGTGTGGCTCCTGATATGGAGCCTGTGCGGGTGAATCCTGATCAGGAGCCTGCAAAGGTATATCCTGGGATGCCATCTATCTAGGTACATGTCATAAAGTTAAAATAAATACGTAAGCAGAGAGAGAGAGAGATCATTTTCATGAGAGAGAGAGAGAGATTATACATATAAATCTTCATGAGAGAGAGAGATCATTTTCATTTTCAAAAAATACATAAAAATTTCAAATATTTCAGTGAGAGAGAGATAACATATATTTCAGATCTAGAGATAACATATATTTTAGAGAGATAGAGAGATCTAACACATGTATATTTAAATCTTTGACATACATAAAAAATTTAAGAACATGATATATAACATTTGGGCCCATATGATTATAAAAGTATTAAATCTGCAATATGTGATCTTAACGGGAATGTCATACAACCCCTTAAGACACTATGTGATGGACTAAGGGGTATTTCATTCACATATGACCCCTTAAGACACTATGTGATGGACTAAGGGGTATGTCGTTCACACTAGGATTTTATAAGGGGTCATATGCAGTTCTAAGGGGTCATGCATATGTTATAACACATGCATGACCCCTCAGGACCACATATGACCCCTTAGGACACTATGTGATCCTAAGGGGAATGTCATATGTACAGTAGGATGTTATAAGGGGTCCTAGGTGACCTACTAAGGGGTCATGCATGTGTTAATGCATGCGTGACCCCTTAGGACCACATACAACCCTTTAAGACACTATGTGATGGACTAAGGGTTATGTTGTTCACACTAGGATTTTATAAGGGGTCATATGCAGTTCTAATGGGTCACACATGTGTTAAGACACTATTTGATGGACTAAGGGGTATGTCGTTCACACTATAATTTTATAAGGGGTCATATGCAGTTCTAAGGGGTCACGCATGTGTTATAACACGTGTGACCCCTTAGGACCACGTATGACCCCTTGGGACATTGTGATCCTAAAGGGAATGTCATATGTACACTAGTATGTTACATGTGATCCTCTATGACCTCCTAAGGGAACGTATAGTGTCATCAGGGGATATGTGGTCTTGAGGGGTCATGTTGTGTGTGTAATAGGATGTGAAAATGGGTCACATTATAGAGGATTTATTTTGTCTAATTTGTTTAAATTTGTTATCTAAATTTTATAATGTTTTTTTAAATTAAAATTTATTAATTTTTCTAATGTTTAATTTATTATATTTACGTTTGTGACATTTTTCTAATTTTCTTTTTTTGCTAATGTTTTTCTAAGTTCTAATTTACTACCTTAGTTTTCTATGTTTTTTATAACAATATTTTAAAATGTTGAAAAAAATATGCATATATACAATTATGTAATTTTAAAAACAAATTGACACATTTCCGTCAAAATATTAAATTATCAAACATTTTTCTAAAATAATGAAAAACAATAAATATATACAATTATTTAATTAAAAAAATTAATTAACAAACAAATTATTTATTAATTTAATTAAAAAAGACATTATTAAACCAAACAAAGGGTTATTTTGTGCACCTGATATAATAAAGGTTGAAAACTGAAATATGAAAGACGCTAGCTGCTACAAACAAAGCTCGGTGATGTGATGCTGATGATTGGTTCAATCCAACCCCCACCAGACAGAAAAAGACAAGTTTGACAATGACCCTTTAACTGTCACTTTTGCTATTCATAAATGTTTTAAAAAAAAACTACCTAAAATGGGTTCGAGTGAAGGGGGGGTTCGAGTGAACCCATTAAAATAATATTATTGTGGCAGGTTCGCTCGAACCCAAAATTCATTTGTGGTTCGAGCGAACCAAGGACCGCAACATGGTTCGCTCGAACAACCCTATTTCGCTCGAACACCTAGAAAATTGAACTTCCCACTTTCGCCAAATTCCTTTGTTGGTGAAAGTGGGAACCAACTTTGTGAATTCACCCCTCAACCCTATATACCCTAAACATTATGCTATCAATCTTGTACCCTAAACCCTATTATCTCAATGATATACCCTAAAAAATTATATCCTAAACAATTTATATACCCTATACCATATACAATATAAATAAGAGGGAGAGGTAAAGAACTACAGAGGGGAGGGAGCCAGAAGAGGAGAGACAAAATAAAAAAGAGAGAGGTGTAAGAGGGGATGGAGGGAGACGTATACATGAAGGGAATGAGTGACCTAGAGAAGGAGGGGAGAGAGAGAATATAAGGAGATAATTCATAAAGGGATATGGGTGATGGAGAATTGATAGAGAGGTGGAGAGGGAGGGAGAGAACTAAAGAGGGGATAAATAGAGAGGTTAGATGCCTATAGGGGAATAGAGAGGTGAGAGACCTAGAAGGGGAGAGAGAGAGAGAAGTGAGATAGGTAGAGGGGGATAGAGAAAGGTGGGTAATAAGATATGAATGAAGAAGTATAGAGGTGGAGAGGAGGGAGAGAGATAAGGTGGGAGGGAGAAGTGACAACCTAAACATTTGAGAGAGAGATAATAAGAGAGAGTGGGGGAGGGAGATGGATATGGTGGTAAGGAGGGAGGCGGAGATAGAGAGGGAGAGATGAATAAATAGAGGGAGATACCTATAAAGGGGAGATATGTGTAAGAGAGAGAAGAGAGAGAGAGAGAGAGAGAGAGAGAGGAGAGAGAGAGAGAGAGAGAGAGAGGATTCAAGTATCAATACATGTAATACCCTCAAACCTATATACCCTATACCATTTTCTATCAATCTTGTACCCTAAACTCTCAATCCTCAACCATATATCCTACACCGTATTCTATAAACTCTCAATAAGGGAGGAAGAGGCAGGATCAAGAAACTATCTAGGGGGAGATAAAATGAGAGAAAGAAGAACAAAGTGAAAGAGGGGGTTAAGGGGGGAGGAGGGAGGGAGGGAAATTTAAACAAGGAGAGACATGGAGAACTAGAGAGGGGAGAGGTAGAGAGATAATTTCACAAAGAGAGAAAGAGGGGTAAGGAGGTAGGGAGAGATTTGGAGAGGCAAAGAAAGAACTAGAGAGGAGAGAGATATAGAGGTGAGAGACCTAGATCCTGGGTAGAGAGGGGTAAGAGAACTAGGGGTAGAAATAGAGGGGGAGAGAGACGTGGGTAATGAGATAGGAAGAGAGGTAGTGATGTAAACAGAGATGGAGGGAGAGACCTAGACATGGGAAGAGAGGGGGTAGGAGGGATAGTTAATGATCAAGAGAATAGAGAGAGAGGGGAGAGAAATATTAAGATAGAGAGAGAAGAATAAGAAGAAGAGAGGGAGGGAGGTAGAGATAGAGATGGTGATAAAGAAGGAAGATGAGGTAGAGATGGTGAGAGATATCTAGAGAGGAGATTGAAAGGTGAGAGAGAGAAGCAAGGGAGAGTGGTAGGTCAAGAGTTTTGGGGAGATAAATATAGTGAGATAGAGAGAGAAAGAGGATGCTGATATGAGCATGTTAATTACTAAAATTTTACTATCTTAAATTTTTTATGATCTTCTAAAACCTATAATCTACATTATAACTCCTAGAGATCTAAAACCACTCTCAAAACACTCTCAAGTTATACATACATAAAATATAATTTAAAGGATAAGTAATATTCTAATATTTCAATATGTCTTTATCCTTTCTTATACTTAAAAATGTTATATTTTATGTATATGTTGCATTGATTGAGAGAGAGGGAGAGAGAGAGTGAGATGGAGAAATTGATAATGCAATACATTTGGCAAGCACCAAATTTGGCACTCGCTAAACATAAATTTTTATTTTTCACATTGGGCCAACACCAAATTTGGCACTCACCAAATGTAAAAAATGCCTTTGTTTCAATTTGGTGAGCATCAAATTTGTTGTTCGCCATATTTGGAACTCACCAAATTGTTTGCATTGGGAAACACCAAGTCTTTGGCTGGGATTTGTCTTGGGAATCCACCCAAAGGATTAAATAACCTTTTTAGGCCTAAGCAGTATTTTTTTTGAAAAGATAAAAAAAATTCTCACAATTTTCATTATGTTCTTCATTAGGTTTGCATGTGTTTCAATGCAAATAAAAATAAGCACCATGATGACATTAAGCTCTCTCTTAGCTATCCAACCATATAATTCTTTTCGCATTTTGATTATATTAAGGTTTCATCTCTAATTTCTTTTGTTAGTGTGTCTATTTTTTGTCAAAAACCAATATGTGCTATTTTGGGGATAGATTTTTACTCGTTCATAATTTTTTTTAAAAATTATATTTTAGAAATTAGACTCCATTTGACACATATTGAAAAAATATTTTATTTTTTATTAGTTTTCAAAATCTTTAGTGGGGAGCATGCTCAAATTTTTGTTTTTAAAAATGTGTCCACTTTTAAAATTAGTAAAAATTTATATAATCATTAAAAAGTTAGCTGAAAAAATTGGCATAAATTATATGGTGTTAGCTAATTTCTTACTAAAGCAATTTTAGAAATTTTGAAATGCGTTGACATTTTAGGGGGAGCACACCATATGCTATGTTATGTTTTTTTGAAAAAAAGAGGAAAACTTTGTGTGCTCCCTCTTTTTGAAACCCTTAGTGTCCACCATTATTAAAACAAATTAGTAGTTTAGAAAGTAGATTCAGAGACCTATAACTCTTGTTGCATCTTCAAAAGAAAAGTGGCATCTTAATATCCCTTTTAGATCCCCCATCTTCGTTCACTTATTTGAATGCATTAATTTAAACTCTATTGTTATTTATAATCATTTCCTTTCTGAAAATTAGTTGATTTGAATTATAGCAATTCTACTTTACAAGTTAAATACTTACAACTATACATAAAATTGGCAAACCATTTTTTTATCATGAATGAATTAATTCTAAAAAGAAATAGAGAATATTTATAAACTTTTGAAATGAAGCCAATATAAAAGACAAGATGATTTACATGCTTCTATCAACCTATATTGTAAATGTTGGCATTACACTAAGTTGGGAGATTGTTGGCATTACAATAAGTTTGATGGTTGATGATATTGAGAAGGTTGTTGGAGATGAATGATATAATTGATAAAGGATGATTACTGTCTTAATATTATTATTTTGTGATTGATGTCAAGCAATTGATTTTCTGTTTCAGTATGATGTTGCCATATCTTAAAAAGTATGTTTTGATGAGTATAAAGATGTCAGTAAGTGACACAGAAAGAATGTGAAAATGAAGGGGAGTAATAAGTTATTCAATGGGCAACTATTACCAAGTTTGACAGTGATGAGATTATGATGTTTTGATTGTTTTGATATCCTATATATATGTATTCAAAGACTGAACAAGAAGGGGAAAAGATTTCATGTAATAGAATGAGTAAAGGTTTGATACTATTCTATTTTACTAAGCAAGGAGCTAGTCGGTAAACTCCAAGGTTACCGATGTCGGTTAATGAATGAAAAAGTCACTGAGAAGAGAATGTCTACTGAGCATAGTTCAGTATTAATCAAGCATCAACCGAGCAGTAACAAAATGCATTAAATATAGTGTATACATTATTTAATGAAGGATGCCAATGAGTTGGAGGTTTATTGAAGATAGGAATGTCATGCAAGAAGTTTGTTAAGGATCAACGACAATTAAAATTCAAGAGTAATATCTACAACATAGATTGAATGGTCCTAACTGAGCACAAGTACCAAGAAAGGTATACAAGTTTCAAGGTAAGATAAAACATTTTTCAGATCGAAGGATATAATGAACCTAGTCAAGTTTGAAGATCTGATGGCTAAGATTAATCATGGGAAATGTGATTAAGGAGATTAAGCGGTTGGGAATTGCTTATAAATAAAGAGTAGTTGAAGAACAATGAATGTGGGAAATCTGAAGCATATTGATGCTACAAAAGTGATTACCGAGCACAGAAGATTGAAGATCTGATTGAAGAACAAATTGAGAAGCCCAGCAGGGAGAAAGATAAGTCTTATGACAAGATTATCTTGAGCATATTGAGCACATAGAATTTGCTTTAACATTTTAGATGTGAAGTTGCAGATATATTTTATTACTGTTATTTATGTTTGTAAGTGACAAGAAATCTCTTAACCGAGTGGACTTAACGGTCTTATTTGTAAATCCTCTTGGAAGGTAACATTCTGAATGAGTGTTTGAAATCCTTTGATAAGGTCACTTCTAAGAAAGTGAAGATTCTAATAGATTTGAGGGAAATCCCTTGACCGGGTCACATCTAGCAATGTGTATGTAATCTTTAACAGGATTTTCTTTTAACCGAGCATACTCTAGAAGAGTATATTTTCGTGTGGGTCCAAAATCCCACAGTGGTTTTTCCCTATTAGGGTTTCCATGTTAAATCTGGTGTCAAATGTGATTTAATGTTTCATGTTTATCTATTTATGAGTTTGAATGATTTACATTCATAAGTTGCATATCAAGTAAAAGCTACCGATGTTGAATCTGATTAGAGTAATGATTATTGAGGTTATCTGATTCACCCCCCCCCGTCCCCCCTCTCATCTAACTAACAATTGGTATCAGAGTTAGGACTCTACAAGAAAAAGTCTAAAGGTACTTGAGGCAATATTTAAAGATGTATAAAAGCGATGCACCAAAGCTAAACAAGTCAAGTTTCACCACATGGCAGAAAAGGATGAAGCTGCACTTATCAGGAATTGGAGAATATGCAACATATTATCTGGAAAATGATTACAGTGAACCTAGCACCTACCCTATGAAAATGGAAGAAATAAAGGCAAAGCAAGAACACATTCAAGCAATGATAGAGATAACATCAGCTTTGACCGACTCAGAGTTTAATGATCTAGAAGGTTGTAATGATGCCAAAGCAATGTGGAATAAGCTCATGTCTGTGTATGGTGGAGATGAACATGTTCAAAGAGAAAAAGTAGACAGTCTAAGAGGACAACTTGAATCCATGAGACTGAATGAAGGTGAGAACATTATCCAATACAGTACAAGGTTAAAGGAAACTGTCAATCAAATCAAAGGAGCAGGAGGAACCATTGAAGAAAAGGATGTAACAAGTAAGTTGCTGAGAACACTTCTACCTACTTATGCCATTAGAGTCTCTGCAATAAATGAATTGAGGTTTGTACCAAACATGCCAGTCTCTTTGGATGCTACTATCAATAAGCTACATGCTTTTGAGTTAAGTAATTTTGATAATAGTGGGTCTTCGGTAAACAAAGTTGAATCTACATTCAATTCTTTTCATCTCAGTGAATCTAAAGATTACAATGATAGAATGTCTAAGTATTTTGAAGGAAATCACAGTGGAGCAAGTGAGAGATTTCACAAAAACATGGAAGAAGTACACAAACTATATGAGGAAATCAGAAAGCAAGAAGAGTTTGAAGCACTATTGGCCAGAAGGTTACCGAGAGGCAAAGGTAAGTATAAAGGGAAGTTACCTTTAAAATGTTTTAACTGTGATAAAATTGGACATATGGCTTCTAACTATCCTGACAAAGATGATGAAAAGAAAGATTACCGAGATGACAGACAGAAAGACAACCAATACAGAAGACACCGAGACTTCAGAAGGAGAGATAGAAAGACATGCCTAGTAGCTGATGAGGAATCCAATGATGATAAATCTGATGAGACTGAGATAGAGGAAGTTGTATATGTGGCTATCAAAGATGGATTAGATGAAGAAAGGTATGAATAAAAGGCCTTAATATAGAACATAAATAAAAATGATTCTTGGATCATAGATAGTGGATGCTCACATCACATGACAGGTGATAAACACAAGTTTAATAAATTAGAAGATTATGATGAAGGTTATGTAAGATTTGGTTATGATGCACCATGTCCTATGAAAGGTAACTGTTATATTACACTTCCTGACAATGCTAAATGTGATGATGTATATTGGGTTGAAGGTCTGAAATATAATTTGTTGAGAGTAGCACAGCTAAATAATACAGGATACCGAATAGAATTTCAGAAAGGAATTGTCAAAGTTCATGACAAACATGGAAAGTTGGCTGCTACCAGGACTCAAACAAGAGGTAATACATTTCACCTTGACTCAACTCGGCAATTGTTTGTATGCAAAAATAGAAGATACCTAGTTATGGCATAAAAGGTTTTGTCATGTAAATTTTGATAATCTGATCAAGATAAGTAAGAAGCATCGTGTAAGAGGTCTACCAAGCTTGGAAAAACCTAAGAATACAATATGCCAAGGATGCCAGATGGGTAAGATGACAAAATCAAGCTTTACAAGTAAGTCTTACACTTCTAAAGGAATTTTAGATCTTGTACACACTGATCTTTGTGGTCCTATGAAAGTTCAAAGTTACTATGGTGATAAATACTTCATATTATTTTTGGATGATTACTCAAGGATGATGTCAGTTATGTTTCTAAAAGAGAAATCAGAAGCTTTTCAAATGTTCAAATGTTATAAGGCAAGAGTTGAAAAAGAAACAGGAAGACAGTTGAAATGTCTTAGATCCGATAGAGGAGGAGAATTCATTTATGATGAATTTAACTTATTTTGCAATGATCATGGTATAAAGAGACAAGTGTCAGCACCAAGGACACCACAACAAAATAGAATAGCTGAAAGAAGGAACAGATCAATTGTAGATTGTGCCAGAACTTTGATGATAGAAAAGAGAGTACCTCAAATATTTTGGAGAGAAGCAATAAGCACTGCAGTTTACACCTTTGTAGCGTCCTAAAATTGTGACACTTGCAATTTCGACTGCATTTGGGTCTTCACGATGGCGACGCAACACTGAACCTGAATGGAGACCCCAAAACTTGTTCATGACATCAAAAACTACATTTTTCAGCACCCTGGCCTGATCCTCCTTGCACCCTGCTATCCCTGGAGGTGGGACCATGGCACCCAGTGCCCTGGTCCTTCAGGACTAGGGTGCCCAGCGCCTTGGTCCCTGGCCCTATTTTTGGGCCCGGTCTCTTTTGGGTCTTGGGTCTTTATGTTTGCAAATTGGAAAATAATCTTTCCTGGTTAGCCTAAGGACGGAAAAGTCAGTCTTTTAACCCTAATTGACAAGTATATAAACTACATTTCCTCTCCCATTTTGGAAGATGGAAAAAGGCGGAAGCGATACTCAAACATTCAAGCATTCAAGCATTCAAGCATTCCTTCAAGCAATTGATTATTCTAAGTCTCCATTCAAGGCTAAGTGTTGCATTCAAGACAAGGATTCAACCATTGAAGAGGAGATCACATATCACATACAACATACAACATACAACAACATTTACACCTTCGCATGTAAGAATACAAACATTCTTACAACAAGGTATTGGTACTTTATTACATTACAATCATTTACATTTACAGCATTCTCATTTCTTGGTTAATTCCAAAACCGGGGTTTGACCTAAGGGCAAACCCCTAATCCCTAACCCCCCAATCATCCTCTCTTTTTTGTGTGTAGGTTGCAGGTACGCGGTTGTAATTGAAGATCTGGAATCTTTGTGCAGAGACGAACAGATCCCCCTTCGTTTCGCGGATTTTTCGGAGGACCGTGTGCACGCCGGGCGCGATCGTCCCATCAACTTTCTCTCAAATTTGCAGGATAGCACCGTCTTGACATTTTACTGCTAATTCCAAGTCCACAGCTTCATCCTATATTCCTATCCCTGTTTATAGGCGAATCTTTCTCACTTTACATGCATTCCTAGTTCAATCTTTCTATCTACATTCTTTACAAAAGAGGGTAGCCTTGTTGTCTTAACCCTTGAAACTCATTTAGAATCCAATCTTGCATTGTGTGGTATTGGATCTTATGGGTTTCAACCCCTCTTTTGAATGTAAAGTCTCCCCTAAGTGAAAACCGTCAACCCTAGTGACCCCCTTTCTCTCTCCTTGGAGTGGTGGGGGGTACACTTAGGGTTCGCTCGCGATTTTTCGCTTTACATTTTGGTGAACCTGACGTGAACATCCTTTCTAATTATTCATGGTTAGATCTGAAAATTGGATGCCTTGATTACATTTCCATGTTTGATCTTTTGCAAATTTTAGAGGTTAATTGCATAAAAACCCTAAATTTTCTTTTTAGTAATTGAGCTTGTGAAATGTCTAATTGTTAATGCTTGTTTCAGATCCACCCTTCTATTACAAATTGTCAATTCATATTTGTGTTTTAATTCTGAAAATTAAGTGGTTAAGTGTCAAAACCCTAATTTTTAAAACCTCCTTGATTCAACCTTTGGCTGATAATTTCACTGATCAAAACATCTCCAAATCAGCTGTAACTTTGGATTCCGCAATAAAATCATAAAAAATTTCATCCCTGAAAATTTGGGAAAAAGTTACGAGGACCGTGTGCACCCCGAGCGCCATTGTCCCCGACATTTTTTCTGAAATTTCGGGAGCTAGATCTTACTGTATTTTTCTGCTAAAATCCAGAATTTTGGCTGATTTCATCAATTCTAACACTTTCAAAATTAAAGTCAAAGTTGGTCTAGTGATTGTTTGGATTAAGGCTTCTAATCATTCAAAAATTGTTGAAATTGAAATTTTGTGGCAAAATTGTGTTTCTTACTGTCCTAAATCTGAAAAGTGTGTTGGCATTCACTCGAAATTTCAGTGCTTTATTCAAATTCTTGCAATTTGTGACTTTTGAAATTAAGTGTTTAATTACAACAACTTTGATTTCCGCTTTCAAAATTGAATTTTTGCGTGAAATTGAATC
Source organism: Cryptomeria japonica (assembly GCF_030272615.1). Lineage (NCBI taxonomy): Eukaryota > Viridiplantae > Streptophyta > Pinopsida > Cupressales > Cupressaceae > Cryptomeria > Cryptomeria japonica. The sequence continues at coordinate 623,740,455 of NC_081407.1, forward strand.
AATTTTTAAAATTCAAAGCTTGCATTGCTCTTAGTATTCCCTCTAAAATCATAAAATTTAAAATTTCAGTTTCCCTCTCTTTTTCAAAATTCAAATTTTGCATTTTCCAACAATCTTGGTAGGGTTCAATTTTGAGATTGCAACTTTAATTTGGCCTATCTACAGATCGTGAAATCACTCAATTTTTTCAGGTTAGCTTTAAAATCATCATAACTTTCATCCCTGAAAATTTCAAAAAATGTTGTGAGGACCGTGTGCACCTCGAGCGCGACAGTCCCTGACATTTTTTTTGAAATTTCGGGAGATTGTCGTGATTGCATTTAACAGCCTAAATCTAGGAGATTGGCTGATTTTATTGAAATTTGCTACCTCTAAATTCAAAATCTTCTCTCTCTCTCTAGTGCATGAGTTTTACAACAATAAGCCCTACTTACACTATTCCCGTTAGATGAAGCCGTAGAATTAAGTCTTTCCAAGGTTTAATTACTGAGGAGATTTAACCTAATTTGAATAGCCTTTTTAACAAGGACACAGGTAATTCCTCTAATCCTCCTAATGATGAAGAAGCTCTCCATGAGGTTTCTGTAGAACAACTTTCGAAATTGGATAACCAATTTGATGATTTTCAGCGATGGATGTCTCAAGAGTATCCCGATAGTCAAGCTCTTTCATTAATTGAGGGTCTAAAACGTATGGTTCAAAGTGATAAGAATAGAATTGATATTTTGTGTGGTATTGCACACATTGTGGATTCGAATGTGATGCCTATGAAGAGTTGTGCTGAAACTTTGGGTTATACACAACCTCCTACTCAAGTCAATCATTCTATTCCGTTGACAACTTCTATTGCTAGCATACCTACCTTTACATCAAACATAATGACTACTTCTATACAAGACATTCCGCCTATGATCACTAGTCATGGGGGCAATCCTTCCTCTTCAATTAACCCTCTTCCTTCATTCAATCCGACTTCTTCATTCATTCCTTCAATGAGTGTCCCTATTACATCTCCACAAATGAACACGATGCAAGGGGGCAATTCATTTAACCATTCCATTCCTCCTTGTAGTGCTCCTCTTTTCCAATCCTCTCCTATGACTAACTATCATAGTGTCCCGCCACCTTACTCTCAATCAATACCTTCTTTCAATAACATAATACCTCCATCACAATCTAGCACGTCTAATATGAATTCTTCGACTGAAGCGACCATTAATAATCTTGCACAAACTGTCTCTTCTTTATAGCAACAAATTGCCTCTATAAATCAATCTAAGTTTAGTGTGCCCACATTTGATGTTGCGAGCCCACTTTCTCTTGACATTGTTCAAGCTATCCCTCCTAAGCATGTTGAAATCCCGCATTTGGAGCTTTATAATGGTAAAGGTGATCCTCTAACACATGTTAAGACTTTTCAAACAATATGTACCGATTTTGCTTATGACCAAAGGTTGCTTGCAAAACTGTTTACTAGGACATTAAGAGATAAAGCCCTACAATGGTATTGCTCGTTGCCTTCTTATTCTATTACTTCTTTCGAACAACTTGCAAATGCTTTTATTCAACAATTTCAAAACAATATAAGTCCTAAAGTTACTTTGATTGATTTAATGCATTGTAAACAAGGTGTTAAAGAAAAAGTGACTGATTTCATTGGTAGATATAAACATTTGTGTGCTCAAATTTCTTTTCCAGTGCCTGACAATGATATTCAAAGAATCTTTATTTCTAATTTACAAAAAGATATTCGAGACAAACTTCTATTTTCTGAGTTTACTTCTTTCCAACAGTTGTGTGCAACTCTTCACAATTATCAACTGACTGTGAGTCAAATGGAACAAGTAAATCCCATGGCTCCGAGTGATAAGGGTGATAGTAGTCAACAACCATTTGGGAAGTTTAAACCAAACAGAGAGTCCATTAAATTCAATAAAAACATCATCAACAACAATGTGAATGCAGCATCAGGTGTGCCTCCTATTTCTAAGTTTTTCAAGAAAGAAAGAAAGTTTACTCCTTTGAATGAATCATTGCATAGTATTATGAATAAGTTATTGGAACAAAATGTGCTTACTCTCCCTCCTATAAAGAAAATCGATCCTACAAAGATTAATTCACCCTATCTTGATAACAAATCTTTTTGTCAATTTCATCGTCAACCTGGGCATGATACTGAAAAATGTTTTGCTTTAAAGGGTAAAATTCAAGATTTGATTGATAATAATACTATCTCTGTTTCAGGAGTGAATGATAAAGGCAATACATCTGTAGCTCCTCCTAACCAAAATCTTAAGATTTTTACTGATCCATTACCTTCTCATACCTCTAATGCGATTGAGGCTAATGATTCCTCTTTCTCATCTGATGGTCTTGTGTCTATGACTCCGAATGTGATTAACTTTGTAGAGTAGCAAGAGAACCCTAAAGAACCTTCCATCACATTTGATTCTAGTGAAACTATCAGGGCACCTGATGGTCCTTTATATATAGTTACAAAAGTCAAGAATACACCTTGCCGTGGAGTGCTTATCGATCCTGCTTGCATGGTTAATGTTATTACTGAAGAATTTCTTTTTACTTTGCAATTGAATCAAGTGATCTATGACAAAACAGATGTGATTGTGAAATTATTTGATGCATTTTCTTCTCCTGCAATTGGTTCTATTACATTACCTATTGAGGTCCATAACAAATCCCTTGATGTGAACTTTGCTATTATTCCTTCATCTGAACAATTTCATGTGAAGCTAGGCTATCCTTGGCTATCTTCCATGAAAGCTATTGCTTCTCCTATTCATAAATGTTTGAAATTTCCCCATAATGGTGAAGTTGTTACTGTCAATCATAGTCTCTTTAAACTAGCTGAAAGAACTTCTAGCGTTCCTATTGATTATTTTTGGCCTAAACAATTCCAAACTCTTCCTCCACGAAGTGATCATCTTTTCAAATCTTATCAAAAGTGGAAAACAGATATGATCCTATCTCTAAGTGAACCTAGAACACCCAAACTTGATATTCCTATTGTTCTTGAGAAGGAAGTTCTTCCTTTGAAAGATAAAACTAATGTCTTTCCTCAAGAAGATTCCCAACCCATTCCTATGGATGTGACTATGTCTATGTCTAATAAACTTTCTAAAAGCAGACCTATACCTCCTCGTCATGATGGACTTGGTCTTCTTCCTAAACCAAATATTCCTCCTTTATATGGAGCAGTTCCTCCTCCTTCCTCTTATGGAGAGAAGAGACCCTCCTCTTCTCCTATTATCCAGCCTAAGAGACCACAACCTAAACACCCAAATAATAAGGATGAGAACATTCCTCCTCCTCAATCTTCTCCACTTCCTACTAAGACTAGACGAAATCGTTCTGCACGTGAACGCCGACGAAAGCATCGTCTTAGAGCTCAGGCAGCTACTTCTCAAACTTTGCAATCCCCAAAAACACCTTCAACAAGCATTATTCAATTTTCTCCAAAATCTCCTAAACATAAGATGCATGATGGTCTTGATCCTGTGCGAGTTAAAGATCCTATTTTTATAAATCTTGATGATGATATAGATGAAAATGTTATTCATGATGAAAATGTTACTTCTCTTGCTTCTGATAGTAAATATGAATATGTTGATGTTGATAACCATCTATCTAACGAATTTTCTAAAGCACTTATCCTAGCTCCTAGACAAGAACAACGTGGCTTGGAACATGAACATAGCCCTTGTTTGGATCTTGTGATAGCTCCATCTGCTGTGTTGAATGTTCCTCCTCTAGTGTGTTCCCTACCTTCCTGAAACATTGATCAGCAAGATCGGGGGGTGGATGACATGCTAGACTAGTTTCATTAGCATAGCAGATTCTTTCCTCCTCTCTTGTGTTACTTCTTCTATGTGATATTCTCATTCTTCTATTTGTTGTCCTTAGTGTTGTCTACTTGAGGATGATGCAAAGCATTGAGATCTCTTTTGGTCTCTCTCATGTTGACTCAAAAGACACATGTGTTCCCTTCTTCTAGGTGACCTTCCTTGATTGGGGAATGAAGAACAATTGTGCATACATACATATGATATACATGAATTATCATACAGCATACTGACCCCAAGGAAAGCGAAGTCGCCTCGTGCTTTGTGTTTTGTGTCTATTATCCTTGGGTTTATCTCACACTTGGGGGCTAAATCTTTGTGATAACGTGCTCCTTTCCCTTCTTATTTCTTATGTGTATCACTACCTTAAAGCAATCACCCCCATTGAGGCATGTGGGATCGCTTTAACATAGGGGGGCATACACCCCGTCTATCCCTTCAGGATACTTGAAAATTTCTTGGCGAACTTAGCTTTGTCTTGAAAATTTTTGGTATTTCTCTTGCATGACTCATAGTGAGGGAACCTTACTACTGACAGTCATAATTCTCCCTCGTGATCTTCCCTTTTACTTTGTCAATCGAAGTCGTAAGATCCTTAGTCCACTGGGGGCTTGGTGTGTCTTGCCTCCTTGATGTGGTGAAAGTCTTTCAATGTTGTTTCCTTGTACTTTACCGAAAGTATGAGCGTACGCTTATACTCCTGCTAAAGTGGGGGCTAAATGTAGCATCCTAAAATTGTGACACTTGCAATTTCAACTGCATTTGGGTCTTCACGATGGCGACGCAACACTGAACCTAAATGGAGACCCCGAAACTTGTTCATGACATCAAAAACTGCATTTTTCAGCACCCTGGCCTGATCCTCCTTGCACCCTGCTGTCCCTGGAGGTGGGACCATGGCGCCCAATGCCCTAGTCCTTTAGGACCAGGGCGCCCAGCGCCCTGGTCCCCCAGGACCATGGCACCCAATGCCTTGGTCCCTGGCCCTATTTTTGGGCCCGGTCTCTTTTGGGTCTTGGGTCTTTATGTTTGCAAATTGGAAAATAATCTTTCCTGGTTAGCCTAAGGACGGAAAAGTCAGTCTTTTAACCCTAATTGACAAGTATATAAACTACATTTCCTCTCCCATTTTGGAAGATGGAAAAAGGCGGAAGCGATACTCAAACATTCAAGCATTCAAGCATTCAAGCATTCCTTCAAGCAATTGATTATTCTAAGTCTCCATTCAAGGCTAAGTGTTGCATTCAAGACAAGGATTCAACCATTGAAGAGGAGATCACATATCACATACAACATACAACATACAACAACATTTACACCTTCGTATGTAAGAATACAAACATTCTTACAACAAGGTATTGGTACTTTATTACATTACAATCATTTACATTTACAACATTCTCATTTCTTGGTTAATTCCAAAACCGGGGTTTGACCTAAGGGCAAACCCCTAATCCCTAACCCCCCAATTGTCCTCTCTTTTCTGTGTGTAGGTTGCAGGTACACGGCTGTAATTGAAGATCTGGAATCCTTGTGCAGAGACAAACAGATCCCCCTTCGTTTCGCAGATTTTTCGGAGGACTATGTGCACGCCGGGCGCCATTGTCCCGTCAAATTTCGCTCAAATTTGCAGGGTAGCACCGTCTCGACATTTTACTGCTAATTCCAGGTCCGCAGCTTCATCCTATATTCCTATCCCTGTTTATAGGTGAATCTTTCTCACTTTACATGCATTCCTAGTTCAATCTTTCTATCTACATTCTTTACAAAAGAGGGTAGCCTTGCTGTCTTAACCCTTGAAACTCATTTAGAATCCAATCTTACATTGTGTGGGATTGGATCTTGTGGGTTTCAACCCCTCTTTTGAATGTAAAGTCTCCCCTAAGTGAAAACCGTCAACCCTAGTGACCCCCTTTCTCTCTCCTTGGAGTGGTGGGGGGTACACTTAGGGTTCGCTCGTGATTTTCTGCTTTACAACCTTGAACTGAGTACAACTGAAGAAAGGAACTATGAAGACACCTTATGAAATCTGGTATGACAAGAAACCAAATGTAAGTTATTTTAAAATATTTGGAAGTAGATGTTATGTTCACAAAGATGATAGAAATGGAAAATTTGATCAGAAAAGTGAGGAAGGAACATTTCTTGGTTATTCCTCTAGGAGTAAAGCATTTAAATGTCTGATCAAATCATCTAACAAAATTGTGAAAAGTGCAAATGTGAAAATTGATGAATTTGCAGAAAGGAATGATGAAGGAAACTCCAAAGAACCAAAAGATTATGAAGAGTTTGTATAAGTAAAACCAACAAGTTTTACCGAGAAATCCAATGAAGAAAATACTCAGTTACCAAGTGATGAAGAAGATCATCCAGAGCCTACCGAGCCTATATTAGCAAAATATGTCAGAAGAAATCATGCATCAAGTCAGATTATAGGAGATAAGGATGCTCCAGTGATGACAAGGAACAAACTGAGACACAACACATGTCTGATATCCGAAATTGAACCAAGGATAGTAAGAGAAGCATTAAACAATGAAGATTGGGTAAATGCTATGACAAAAGAGATTGATCAAATCAAGAAAAATGAAACATGAACACTAGTCCCAAGACCAAAAGAGAAAAATGTAATCGGTACAAAGTGGATTTTTAGGAATAAGCTAAATGAAAAAGGTGAGGTCATTCGAAATAAAGCAAGGCTAGTTTGAAAAGGTTATGCTCAAGAAGAAGGAATAGACTATGGAGAGACTTTTGCATCTGTAGCAAGACTTGAAGGTGTTAGAACATTGTTGGCATATGCTGCTTACAAAAATTTCAAGGTATATCAAATGGATTTTAAATCTGCATTTTTGAATGGTGTAGTAGAAGAAGAAGTCTATATTGAACAACCTAAAGGATTTATTGAAGAGAAGAATAGAGATCAGGTATGTAAGTTGAACAAAGCTTTATATGGTCTAAAGCAAGCACCTAGAGCATGGTATGAAAGGTTGCACTCTTACTTATTAAAGATTGGATTTATAAGGACTAGTGAGAACAACAACATGTATATGAAGAATGATGAGAATGGAATATTGATGTCAGCCATATTTGTTGATGATATTATTTTTTGTGGAAATGATTCTTTATGTAAGAACTTTGGAAATGAAATGTGCAAAGAATTTGAGATGTCATTAATCGGTGAGATAAAGTATTTTATAGGTTTACAAATACTGCAAATGAAAAATGGGATTTTTATTACTCAATCCAAGTATATAAAGGAAATCTTGAAGAAATTTGGAATGGAGGATTCTAAACCTGTAAGTACTCCTATGACTACTAATTGTAAACTATCAAAGAATGATGAATTTGATTCTGTTGATGAGACACTTTACCGATCTATGATTGGAAAGTTGCAATATGTAGTCCATAGTAGGCCTGATATAGCACATGCAGGACGTGTAGCTGCTAGATTCTCTGCAGTTCCCAAAAAAACTCATATGACAGCAGTCAAGAGAATTTTCAGATACTTGAGAGGCACTAAAGATTATGGTCTACTATATGAAAAGGAATGATATTGACTTAAAATTCTATACTGATGCTGATTGGGTAGGAAATATTGATGACAGGAAAAGCACAAGCGGTGGAGCTTTCTTTTTGGGAGAAAGACTAGTAAGTTAGCTTAGCAAGAAACAAGGATGCATTTCACAGTCAACAGTTGAAGCTGAATATGTCACTGCAGCATTGAATTGTACAAATATAGCATGGGTCAAACAATTGTTGGAAGGAATGAATGAGACAGTTACCGAGCCAGTAACTATATTTTGTGATAATACAAGTGCTATTAACATTTCAAAGAATCCGGTAATGCATTCTAAGACAAAACATATCTCTATAAAGTATCATTATCCTACAGAAGAAGTTCAAGAAAAGAATATTGTGCTGGAATATGTTAGCACAAAAGAATAAATTGCAGACATCTTCACAAAGCCACTACCAAGGGACACTTTTGAGTATCTCAGAAGTAAGTTAGGGGTCCTACCCCTATCTAGCACTCACTGATAGAGTTCGGTGACAGCATCAATTCTATGACTCCAAAGAATACTATTTGTAAGTTGATGTTGATTTACACACTTTAGAAGGATGTCTAAAGTTGTGCAGGAAACAGTAAATGAAGATAAGTTGCTCTAACCGAGATACATTTGTATATGTTTGAACTGCAAGGAAATTACTTCACAGGGGGACTAATTATGGATCAGTCTTCCTTTAGTCATTGTTGTCAAAGGGGGAGAAGATTATCAAACAGGAAGAGGTTACAATAGGGAGATGATTGTTTACAGCTCAAGGATAACAGGAGAAGATTAAAGCAATTGGAATAAATCAAGTTGGTATTGCCATCAATGCCAAAGGGGGAGATTGTTGGCATTACACTAAGTTGGGAGATTGTTGGCATTACAATAAGTTTGATGGTTGATGATATTGAGAAGGTTTTTGGAGATGAATGACATAATTGATAAAAGATGATTATCGTCTTAACATTATTATTTTGTGATTGATGTCAAGGAATTGATTTTCTAATTCAATATGATGCTGCCATATCTTAAAAAGTATGTTTTGATGAGTATAAAGATGTCAATAAGTGACACAGAAAGAATGCGAAAATGAAGGGGAGTAATAAGTTATTCAATGGGCAACTATTACCGAGTTTGACAGTGATGAGATTCTGATGTTTTGATTGTTTTGATATCCTATATATATGTATTCAAAGACTGAACAAGAAGGGGAAAATATTTCATGTAATAGAATGAGTAAAGGTTTGATACTATTCTATTTTACTGAGCAAGGAGCTAGTTGGTAAACTCCAAGGTTACCGATGTCAGTTAATGAATGAAAAAGTCACCAAGAAGAGAATGTCTATCGAGAAAAGTTCAGTATTAACCAAGTATCAACCGAGCAGTAATAGAATGCATTAAGTGTATACATTATTTAATGAAGGATGCCAATGAGTTGGAGGTTTATTGAAGAGAGGAATGTCATGCAAGAAGTTTGTTAAGGATCAATGACAATTAAAATTCAAGAGTAAGATCTACAGTACAAATTGAATGGTCCTAACCTAGCACAAGTACCAAGAAAGGTATACAAGTTTCAAGGCAAGATAAAATATTTTTCAGATTGAAGGATACAATGAACCTAGTCAAGTTTGAAGATCTGATGGCTAAGATTAATCATGGGAAATGTGATTAAGGAGATTAAGTGGTTGGGAATTGCTTATAAATAAAGAGTAGTTGAAGAAAAATGAATGCAAGCAATCTGAAGCACAGTGATGCTACAAAAGTGATTACCGAGCATAGAAGATTGAAGATCTGATCGAAGAACAGATTGAGAAGCCCAGCAAGGAGAAAGATAAGTCTTATGACAAGATTATCTTGAGCATATTGAGCACATAGAATTTGCTTTAACATTTTAGATGTGAAGTTGCAGATATATTTTATTACTGTTATTTATGTTTGTAAGTGACAAGAAATCTCTTAACCGAGTGGACTTAATGGTCTTATTTGTAAATCCTCTTGGAAGGTAACATTCTGAATGAGTGTTTGAAATCCTTTGACAAGGTCACTTCTAAGAAAGTGAAGATTCTAACAGATCTAAGGGAAATCCCCTGACCGGGTCACATCTAGCAATGTGTATGTAATCTTTAACAGGATTTGCTTTTAACCGAGCATACTCTAGAAGAGTATATTTTCTTGTGGGTTCGAAATCCCACAGTGGTTTTTCCCTATTAGGGTTTCCACGTTAAATCTGGTGTCAAATGTGATTTAATGTTTCATGTTTATCTGTTTATGAGTTTGAATGATTTACAGTCATAAGTTGCATATCAAGTAAAAGCTACCGAGGTTGAATCTAATTAGAGTAATGATTATTGAGGTTATCTGATTCACCCCCCTCCTCTCATCTAACTAACAATAAAAATAAAAATAGAAAAAACCTTTGATCATCTACAAAACTTACTACACTCAATATTTGAGATCTAACTATAGAATAAAGTTTTTTTGGAAATTGTTTTCTTTTAATATTAATTAAAAAATTACATATTACACACCTTCCTGGTCCTATGTAATTGTTGTATTTATGAAGAATAATGAACATACAAAATTCTCTAACAAAACTTTTTTAACAACATCACAGGATTTGCACAACATAGTTATATATTTACAAATTCTCCCTATAGGCTATAACTAATGTCTTTTATTTTAAAGGTGTTGTTATAGACTCTCACTTTGAGTACACAAAATCCATTTATATATGGTAATAACTACAACCCTAAATTGAAGTATTCAATTGATACAAATGGTGGGATATCTATCACAAATTGAAAAACAAATTTTACAATTGAATTAAACAATCCACTCAATCTTATGATCTAATCCTTTTCATAAAATATTAACAAATGTTTTTGAATCTAATCCTTTTCATAAAATCCCAACAAATGTTTTGGAATCACTAGTTAGTGCTATGGTGGAGTTCTAAATACCCTTTATGAAACTAATTACCACTTCAAATTAAAAATTGCTCATTAAGTGAAATACTTTGTATCTATTTTTCACTTTAAATTAGCTTCTAATTTGGTGGTGAATCATCAAATAAATTTTATGGAAATTCTTCTACATCTCTCTCCCATTTTTTTTGAAAAATATTAACCTCTTGATTCAAAGCTAGTTTGTTTGAAAATAAATTTTAGAAAGTTAATATACTAAGAAATTTAATAACTTAAATACTATTACATTTATTTATTTTTTCTTTTCAATGATACAAAATCACTTTTACTATAAGATGCTAGTTCATCAAACATCTAGGTAAGGGATTGGGCTGGATGGTAGAAACACCCTTATATCTTGTAGAAACAAGCCATAACATTCCCTTTCACCAAATTTGATACCTCTATAAATCATCACATTTTTCATCTTTTAGTTCTAGCTTCTTGTTGGAATAGAGAGCCTCTTTTTCTACCAATTGATTCTCTTTCTATCTTCCTATTTCCTTTAAGGATTAGTGGCTCTCCACTAAATAAATATCATGGCTATTTGCATTATTTGTACCACATTAAAAATTTAAAAAATCTTATATAAGTCTCTTTGTTCTTTAAATTGGGCCATTTATGCTTTCTCTCCAATTAAGTGATTCTACAACAAATTAATCCCCTTTTGCATTTTTCTCATTTTTTAGACAACAGACTTAATCTCCCCCCTCTTCAGAATAACATAACTGAATAGCTCCATCCCACTCATCTTCTTTATCTTCATCTCATTCATCTATCTCTACTCTTTGGAACTCTTGAAATATTACACTTAAGAGTCTTCTTTGTAGTAATATTTTTGCCAATTCTTCAAAGGGATTTAATATTTCCCTATTCTAACAATTCTATCCCTTGGCTAATCCTGGAATGTATGACTTTCCTCTTTGAACATAGCTCTTTTTGAAAAGATCAGTATTTATCATTGTCGTTATTTTTCACCATCTTTCAACTATTCAATTTATTTACTCTAGATTTTTTTCTTCTTCATTTTATTAGTGCATGTCTCATATTCATTCAACATCCACAATAACTCCACCAACTCAAACTCTATTTTTTGTAGTTCCTTTTGCTAATATTTTGTTTTCCTTTATTTCTATCTTTTTTTTATTCTTTATTCGAACTTAATTATGATCCTCTTTTCACTTCATTATATAATTCAATATTTACATACATATCCATAACGATAATTACCATAACTCTTCTCACAATGTCTCTATTCCTAACATCTAAATACATTGTAATACTAAACTAATGTAGGCAATTCTCAATCTCCAACTAATTACTAGCTAAACTCATCAAACAAAATAAACATAGAAAAATAAAAAAGAGTAAGGCAGAAAGATTATACAAGTCATGATGACAACCCATAAAAAATAGAGCGATTCATAGCATTGTTATCTATTTACAAATTCTCCCTATAGGCAAAGCATCATTTGTCAAAATATCACAAAATACTTGTGGTAAACACCAAACTCAAACCCCTTCACGGAACTTCACAAGACGACACAAATTTGAAACGTCATGTGGCCGTGTCGAACGGGAGGATAATCTTCAACATCAACATTACAGCTATGCCGTGTTGACTGGGAATGGGAGTGAAGATGCACACGAATCTTCTGTGCTGCCGATAACACCATATTTAATTTTTCATTGCTCATTCACTGAACTTCACAACACCACGACAAATTTGTAAAAATTATGTCATGGTCAGTGTGCGTGGAATCTTACAAGTCAAGGACAAGGAAAGTGGGAAGCAATTTCCATTGATCGAATGGATACGTCCAAGAGCGGGCGGTCGAAATTTCAGCAAGGGAACAGTTAATGGAGGTCGGTTTGACCAGATAAAACGGGTACGCTTAAGAGGGGTGGGTACGCTTAAGAGGGGTGGACTTTCAATAAGGAAAAAAACTTGGTCTATTTTTTGTATATATTTGTATGGTACATGAGTTTAATTAGTAGAATATTTAGCAAATGATATTGTTTGTGCAACAAGTGTATGAATGAAGAAGTGGTTGTTTCGAATCAATTATGCATATAGTTAAAGGTATCTATACACAACAACAACAAAATTTATGAATAAAAAAGATAATCAAGCTCCATTATCAATAAGCTCATGTTGTGTTTACGATAGGGAGAGAAAGAGAAATGCAAAGAGAGAATAAAAGAGATGGAGATATATGAAAGAATAAATATGAAGAGATAGAGAGATAAATGCACACGCACACATACATACACACACACACACACACACACACACACACACACACACACACAGAGATAAGAAGGATAGGGAAAGAGATAGAGAGAGGAGTGTTAGGGTTAGGGTTCAATTTCGTTAGAAGTTCGAGTTCAATTTGGTATAGGGTTTGGGTTTAATATGCTATAGGATTTAGGGTTTGGGTTTAATATGCTATAGGATTAGGGTTCAAATCAATTTAGGATTCAAATTTGTTTAAAGTCAACATTAAATTTGTATTAGGGTTCAATATGATTTAATCAAGTAGGGTTTATTTTGATTTAGTATTAAGGTTCTAGATTGAATTTTACTTATTGTTGATTTAAATATTAAAATTTATTTTTAACATTCAAATTTAAAATTATTATTCTATTTTTAAATTCTATTACCACATTAGTATTATTAAATTTTTAATAGATTTATTTTTAATAATTATTAATTTTAATTATGATATAATATATAACGAGTTACATATAAAATTGTATTTGATATATATACAAACATGATAAATATTTATTTAATCTATTTAAAATATAGAAACATCGCAAATCTCATTAATTTTTTTTTATATAACTTCTCTAATTTATTTTTATATATAATAGGAAAAAAATAAATCTTCTTTAATTAATTAAAAATAATTATTCCGTTATTATATTCATATTTAAAAGTAGAGAAAAATATTTTTGTTTTAATCTTAATTTATTTCATGTAATTAAATTATAGAAACATCATGGAATTGTAAATTAAATTATGAAGACAACAAATATGGAAAGATCCTTTTGACATAATCTTAATTTATTTTAAGTAAATATATTATAAAAACATCATGGAATGGAGGATTAAATATAAAGGTGACAAATAGATATTTAAAGAGAATAATTTTTTTATTATATTAAATTTATAAATATGGAAATATATTTTTGATAAAATCTTAATTTATTTGAGTTTTGCTATATTAAAAAAGGGTCACAAAAAAATACTAAAAATAATGAATGGTCATGATATTTTGAATCGTCTTGCACACTTCTAGATCGATTGTAATCATTAATCTCAAAAGTTACGCATAATTATGTCATAGGGAATGCCTTCAACCTAATTATATAAATTAACTTATTTTTAAATGTAACTTGTAATATCTAAATTATATGGTAAAATATCTTTAAAAAATTATTTACTCATATAATTTAGAAAAAATAGTTATCTATTAATTTAAAATATTTTTTAATAGATGACTCTTTTTTTAAATTATACGAGTAAATATTTTTTTAATGATTTATTCATAAATATCAATATTTTAATATATGCATTAAACTATTAATAATGTAAGGAGAGAACATTTTTTTATAGATAAAAATGTTATCTATTAAATTTAAAATATTTAAATATATAAGTAACATACTAAATTAAAAGGATGACCCATGCAATATAATAATTAAAACACTTGCTGGGTGAAACCACCACCAAGGTTCAAATCTCCACTAGGCTATTAGGCTCATAAGCTTGTACTTTCGTTGGGTGCTCACGGATTTTAACAATAATAGTGTTCGACACCTTAAAAAATGCCTCTTACCGATAAAAAGACAAAGATATTAAATTAAAAATTTTCAAATATATAATTTAGATAAAAATTATGCAATTTAGATATTAAGTGTTCTATTTATAATAAGTTAATTTATATAATTTTAATATGAAATATATATTATGATTATAATAAATATACTTAAGAATTAATAATTTAATGGCAAAGGGAATCAACTTAGAAAAAAATGGGCTCCATAATGGGTGGATGACCCTGGGGGAATAATTTTAATTTTTTTCATGCAGCGTCTGTCAGAAATTCCTGCAGAGATCGATCAGCGTTCGGTACATGTGGTAACCAGGGGTTTCAATCTTCAAGATTTTAAGAAACTCCACCATAGTAGTAACTAGTGACTCCAAATAACATCCCTTTGGGGAGTAGACATGCTAGGGTTTCTACATATCCGAATAACTGAAGATAAGTGATGTTGATCTTCCAGTTCTACCATTACGCTGGCTTACTGGGAGTTCCACTGAAACACATCCATGCACTATAATTCACCACCGCCAAACACCACCATACAACAAGATAAATTTAGGAGGATTCAATATATTAGTTAATATATTTTTAGTTTAGCAAATAAAGCATGATGTGCATGCAAATATACAATTATCTTATTCAATGATAGTTGTAGTTTCTTAGCTTAGATTTTTTATTCATAAAATAGTTCGAATAATGCATGTAATAAGTTAAGTTGTAGTTCTTTATTTAAAGACTTTGTTTTTTTTTAAAGAAAATAGTGATCTATATATTCAAAAAGGCTTTGTATTCTTTTCATAGAGCTGCAACAATAAAACAGGGTCTACGTAAAAGAACAGAGCATTCTCTGATTTTTTGTTTTCTCTAAGACTAATGATTGATAATGTTCATTCTGGGTTCAATTTGGATGTTTCTAATTATATGGTACGGCTGTGAATTGTTTTCTCTTTCATAAATATTTATGTTTAACAGTTGGCTTTAAGAACAGGGGCAGTTTTAGATTCTACAAGTGGTATTAGAGCAGGTAAAATTGTTTTGGGTTAAATTTTTATTGTTGAAATTTCACCAAAGTTAATCATGTCAAATTTTAACCATATGTTTGTTCCAAAATTTGGTGGGAATGATTATGATTATTGGTGCATTAAGATGCTGACTTTTTTTATTGGAAAAGAATTGTGGGAGATTATTGAATCAGGTTATGAGGAGGCAGCTGATTGGAATACCCTTACAAGCAATGAAAGAACAACAAGAAAGGGAGCAAGGAAAAAGAATGCTCAAGCTTTGTTTCACATTCAAATATCTCTTGATAAGAGCTTATTTCCAAGAGTATCAAGAGAAACAACTGCCAAAGATGCCTGGAAGACTCTACAAGAAGCTTACCAGGGTAGTGATCAAGTTAAAGTGGTCAAGCTTCAGACATTGAAGCGATAATTCAAGAATTTGAAGATGCAAGATGAAGAAGTTGAGGAAATACAACTTCAGAGATCCCAAGAACACCTGCATGCAAATACTTGTCACAAGAGAAGAATGGAGGCACATAAAGCAAAAAAGCATAAATGCTTTGAAGAAGAAGATTATCATTCAAAAAGGGAATCAATTTAATGAACAAGTGCAATACAACCCTTATAAAAGGATAATAGAAACCCTAAAGATATGCAACCCTAAAGAAACCCTAAAGGGATAATGTGTATTTAATAATTAGAATAATTATTAAATACCTACAATATTTATTAAATGCCTAAGTTTAGCTTAAGTGTAGAGTTTAATAGACTAATAATTAAATAAATAATTATTAGCTAATACAAGATAATTCTAACACCCCCCCTTAAGATGAACCTAGGGAGTAGCTAAAAAACTAAATGCATGAAGCAAAAAATGCAACTACATGATGAAGGCAAATTTGGGTCCCGACAACAAGGCCTGATGAGGTACCCAATCACAACCAAATCTCTATGAACCAGAGAAATAGAGAAAACCACGTGGGAAAAAACTCTACTCCAAAAAGAGATGGAAAAGCAAGAAGAACACCACTGAAGCAGGAAATAGTTGCAAACATTGTCGAAGAGTAACTGCTGATCTGAAGAGCCTCCACTGAAATAGAACATGACCAGGTAGAGAAGACTATAATCTGCATGAGTGCCCTCAAATAACACTACTCGAATTAGATGGCAAACAAAGGCAAACAACTGAACTCGAAGATACAGATGGCATGAGACACCAAAGCCTGAAGAGCTGATCAATCAAACCATGAAAGCATTAGAACTAACAAGACAAACCTCCCCATAATGCTGAAGAGGGAGAGGGACAGGTACACTAAAAAGAACGGCCAACAAGAATTGCATGTCAAAGAACTAGGAACATCAAAGGTGCAGAGAAAGTACATAGTGTCGTGGAAGGTACACTCACTTGACACACATCATGAGGCAAATGTCATGGAAGGAACACTCACTGGACAAAGGTAGATGGCAAACATCAACCCCCTCATGACACTTTATAAGTAGTGCATGTACAACAAGGCACAAGATATGCAAGATCCCAAGTAAACAATGCATGATGGCACTTTATCTCAGTGCATTTGCATAAATGAAGCTACAATGATAAGAAGACTGGAAATAGAAAGAAGAACCAAAACCGAGACATCCTACTCAGAGAAGAGATCCCAGGGCCTGAAACAACCAAGATATCCACCAGAGTTTTGAAAAGCAAAAAACTGAATAAAATATTCCTGGAGCATAATCTGGAAAGAAAACTCATATGGCTGGAAATTGCATAGAACAATCTTTCCAACGATATAAAGTTTTTGAAAAACGGAGTTCGGATGCTCATTCTATGGCTCCCGGAGTACAAAAAAGAGACCCCACTTTGACTAGAGAAAAATACAGTCAAACAAAAAACTTGGAAAAACAATCCAACATCACGAGGTCCAGCTCGAAACCAGCTTTTCGACGCCTATTCGTTTTTGAAAAAATGACTCCATATGCCCAAGATATGGCCAAAAGAAAAAAAAACCCCTCTTTTTGGGCATAAAAAGGGTAAAAAAAAAAAAAAATTAAATAATTTATTTTTTTTTTTGACAAAAAATTTCTGACGCATTTGCAGGGACAGCCATATGGATTTTTGTGCCTCGTAAATCATGGCCAAGATGCACTTGTCACCGAAATAGGTTGAATTATATATCAAAATGAATGGAAACACCCTTCGGAAGCCAAGGGTGAGGTCTGTTTTGGCCCAAACTGCTCTAATTTTTTTGACAAATTTATCGAAATTTGTGCCAAAAAAGGCAAAACCAAAGAAAAAATTTCAGAACCCAAATTTGTCAAAAATTGACAAATTTTATATGGAAATTCGGGTTTTGGGGCATTCTGAGCTCAACGGTGAGGTCCATTTGAGCCCAAAATGATAAAAAAAAAAAACAAAAAAAAAACAAATACCCCAGATCCAATAAAAAACTCTGAAAAAACTTGAAACCCTCCTCCAAAAAATCTTTTGAAAAATCAGGAACAAGCAGTAGCAGATGTAGGCTCTGATACCATGAAGAAGTTGAGGAAATACAACTTCAGAGATCCCAAGAACACCTGCATGCAAATACTTGTCACAAGAGAAGAATGGAGGCACATAAAGCAAAAAAGCATAAATGCTTTGAAGAAGAAGATTATCATTCAAAAAGGGAATCAATTTAATGAACAAGTGCAATACAATCCTTATAAAAGGATAATAGAAACCCTAAAGATATGCAACCCTAAAGAAACCCTAAAGGGATAATGTGTATTTAATAATTAGAATAATTATTAAATACCTACAATATTTATTAAATGCCTAAGTTTAGCTTAAGCATAGAGTTTAATAGACTAATAATTAAATAAATAATTATTAGCTAATACAAGATAACTCTAACACAAGAAGCTGAAAGTATAAGTGATTATTGTGTTAGAGTCAAATACGTGGTCAATGAAATGGCTATACTTGGGGAAATTGTAAGCAATGATGTTTTGATAAAAAAAGGTGTTGAGATCTTTGACACCCAGATGGAATCATGTTGCAATAATCATATAAGAAAGCAAGGATTTGACAAAACTAGTATTTGATCAATTGGTTGGATCCCTAATGTCTCATGAAGAAATATTGAAAGATTCTTTTGAAGCTGTAGAGAAAGCATTTTCTTCTAAATTACAAATTATAAAAAATGAAGATGCAAGCAGCAGTAGTGCCAAAATCAATCAAGGCCAAGGTAAAGGGCAAAGCCAAAATTCTTCAAGAGGTAGAGGTAGAGGTGGATCAAGAGGAAGAGGTGGTTCTAGAGGAAAAGGTAGAGGCAAATTTGATAAGAGAAATGTTCAATGTTACCATTGTAATAGGTATGGCCACTTTGAAAGAGAATGCAGATTGAAAGAATGTAAAAGTTCTAACTATGCTCAAGAAAGTAGTGAGAATCCTCCTGATCACTTATTTTTATCTTATGCCAAGGGTGAAAATAATAGTAAAGATGTTTGGTACCTAGATTTTGGATGCTCTAACCATATGATAGGGAATGAGAAGTTGTTCTCAATAAAGGATGGAAGTTTTAAATCTAAGATCCAGCTTGGTGATGATAAATCATTGGAGGTTGCTGCCAAAGAAGCTATGGAGGTCCAAAGAAAAGAAGGTATAAAGATTATTTATGATATTTATTATACTCCACAATTCAAGCACAATTTGTTAAGTGTTGGGCATCTATGTGAGAAAAAATATAAAGTAGTTTTTGAGAATAAGACATGTACTATCTATGATAAGAATAAGGGTAATAGGGTGATCATTGTTGTTCCTATGACAAGAAATAGGATGTTCTCCTTGAGGTTTGGTGATCATAACAATAGTTTGGCAAATATGGCTTATGAGGATTCAAGTTGGTTATGGCATCTCAGGTATGGGCATTTAAATTTTCATAGTTTGAAGTTTCTAACCTCACATGCATTAGTTTTTGGTTTGCCCAAGGTTGAGGAACACAAGGAGGTTTGTGAAGGTTGTGCTAAAGGAAAGCATGCAAGGGAAAAATTTCCAAAGGGAAATGCATTGAGGGCCCATCACCCACTTGAGCTTGTTCATTTAGTTATATGTGGTCCTATGTAGGCTAAGAGTTTGGGTAAGTCATCACATTTCATCACTTTTATTGATGATTACTCATGGAATTGTTGGGTATATTTTTTGAAGGCCAAAGATGAAGCCTTGTATACATTCAAGAAGTTCAAAGCACTCATAGAAAATGAGAAGGGGTGCAAGATCAAATGTTTAAGGTCTGATTGTGGAGGATAATTTTTCTCAAAGGCTTTCCAAAGTTATTGTGATCTTAATGGTATCAAGAGGCAACTCACAACTACATACACACCTCAACAGAATGGGGTAGCTAAAAGAAAGAATCGTACTATGGTAGAAATGGAAAGGTGCATGATAGAAACCAAGGGATTGAGCAATTCATATTGGGGAGATGCAGTTGCTACAATGGTGTACATTCTCAACTGTAGCCCCACTAGTGCACTCGGAAATATGACTCCTTATGAAGCTTGGTATAGAAAAAGGCCTAATGTTAATCATTTCAAAGTTTTTGGTTGTTTGTCTTATGTGCATGTACTTGATCAGAATAGACAGAAGTTAGATGCAACGAGTGAGTCATTTATTTTTATTGGGTATAGTGAGAAAAGAAAGGCTTATAGACTGTATAATCCCATCACTAATAAGCTTATTGTCTCAAGAGATGTAATTTTTGATGAAGGGGGAGTTTATGGTCATTTAAAAGGCCATGTTGAGAAGCCAAAATCTATTTTGAATGATGATATAATTGCTGATATTGATCATGAGCAGCCAACTAATGTTTCTGTATCCAATGGTTTAACTCCACCAAGCAGCCCTTCATCAAGTTATTCAGTACCAAGTTCTACAAGGAAGGTAAGGAGATTAAGTGATATCTACCAGAGGAGTGGAAATCAAGTACATGAAGAAAAACCAATAGGTAAGACAATGAATTTTTCTTTATTAGCCAAGGTTGATTTTGAACCATCATGTTTTGAAGATGCATGTACTAATGAGGTTTGGATGCAAGCCATGGAAGAAGAGATTGATTCCATTCATAAGAATGACAGTTGGGAGTTGAGAGAGCTTCCACGTGACAAGAAAAATATTGGCACCAAATGGGTCTACAATACCAAGTATAACAATGATGGGAGTGTTGAAAGACACAAGGAAAGATTAGTTGCTAAAGGCTTCACACAAAAGTATTGAATTGCTTATGAAGAGACATTTGCACTAGTAGCAAGACAAGAGACCATTAGAATGTTGAATTCATTGGTAGTTCAGAAGAAGTGGAGCATACATCATATGGATGTGAAAAGTGCCTTCTTGAATGGGTACTTAGAAGAGGAAGTATATGTGGAGCAGCCACAAGGTTTTGAAGTGGAAGGAAAAGAGAATCAATTGTACAGGTTGAAGAAGGATTTGTATGGCCTCAAGAAAGAACCAAGAGCGTGGTATGATAGGATTGATCGATACTTTTAGGAGAATGGATTCCAGAGAAGTAAGAGTGATCTTACCCTTTACTACAAACAAGAAGGTACTGATATTCTCATCATAAGTTTGTATGTTGATGATCTATTATATATGGGTAGTAGTTCTAAGATGAAAGATGAATTCAAAGTTGCTATGATGAATGGATTTGAGATGAAATATCTTGGTCTCATGAAATATTTTCTTGGAATGGAGGTTTATCAAAGTAAGGATGAGATTTTCATTTGTCAGCCAAAGTATGCACAAGATATGTTGAAGAAATTTGATATGACTGATTGTAACCCTTCCTCCACTCCAAGTGCTCAAGGAGTTGTGTTATGTAGAGATGATGGTGCTGATTTAGTTGATGAGACAACTTACAAAAGTATTCTAGGGAGCTTGATGTTTCTAACCCACACAAGGCCTGATATTGCATATTCAGTTTCACTTGTTTCAAGGTAAATGACAGATCCATTAGAAATACATATGAAGGCAACCAAAAGGATTTTGAGGTATGTGAAAAGAATTATAAATTTTGGTATTCATTACTACTCTTCTGAAAATTTCAATCTTGTTGGCTTTAGTGATTTAGATTGGGGAGGTAGTATGGATGACCGTAAGTCTATATCTGGGAATTGTTTCTCTTTTGGTTCTGGATTAATTACTTGGAGCTTGAAAAAATAAAGCATTGTTGTCCTCTCATCTACAGAAGCAGAGTATGTTACAATTACCTCAGTAGGTACACAAGCTCTTCGGCTCATAAAACTTTTGGAAGAAATTGGACAAAAACAAATTCAACCTATAGTGACTTATTTTGACAATGTGAGTGCCATGAAATTAGCGAAGAACCCGGTTCATCACAGTAGAACAAAGAATTTTGATTTGAAGTATCATTTCATTCGTGATTTGGTACAGAAGAGGGAAGTGGAATTAAAACACATCAGCACTAAAGATCTGGTAGTTCATTTTTGAACTACCAGACCATTTATTGGATTCGTAGATTTGAGACCTTCATAGTAGGGCCCTCATTGGTAAGTTTTGGGATTGTTCATTTCAGTCAGAGGTTATTTTGTCTTGGGCTAAGAATTCTTGGTACAGTCTTAAATAATTATTTTTTATCGATGAGGGTTTTCATTTCTTTATTACCATTTTTGACTCTATGGAGTCAAGGGATAAGGTTCATAAGTTCAAGGGATGGTTTTTATAATAGTTATGGTTTGTTTACAATGCCTTGGTATCCAAATTTTAAACCCTCAGGTGTTTCGATTAAATATGCTCTATTTTGGATCTCATTTCCAGTGTTGCCATTAGAATACAGAGACTTAGATCTAGTTGAGCTATTTGCTAACCAGTTGGGTATTTCTGTAAAGCATGATCTTGTTCCTTTCGAGGTTACCAATCTCTCAGTTAGAGTATGCCTCTTATTGGACTTATCTAAACCATTTCCTAAGCAACTTTCAGTCACTTCAAAACATGGAGAATGGATCCATTCATTAATAATTCATTCTCCTTCTATGGTTGTTGTACATGCGAATTATTTGGGTCATTTTACTTTAGAATGCAAAGGGAAATTTTGTCCTCAAATTAGAGTTTGTGAGGATCATTCATCTGATCCTACTTCCTGCTCTTTTACATATGTTTCCCCATCACCAACTCAAAATAGGGAAAGAGAATCTTCACTTGCTCTATCAAAACAAAATGATCTTCCTTCCATGTATGTCCAAGGTTCTCTTGATTGCAATAGCCATACATTGAGGCTATCACTCAAAATATGCACTTCCTTACATTCTGGGATATCTCAAGTTGACAATGTGCCCTCTTTTCCTAATCATGGTGTGTTTTCTTTCAAGGGGGTTCATCTGGTTTTTTAGAGCATTTGGGCCAATCCCTTGTGCTTGGCTCGCTCACTTTCTCACCTTGGGTTTGCAATGTCCCACAATCTCCTCACTAATTGTGACTTTCTATCTACATTCAAGTCTTCTTTTCTTGATGGGGTTTATAATCAACTAGTTCATCATCAGTTACATCGTGCTTGCTTTCAATTTTTGGATGATCAGCTAGTTGGAAAAGGGCTGGATGATTTAATCCAGATTTAGAATGATATTGCTCTTCAGTCATCTATTTATCTCTTAAATGAGCCTTTCTCTTCTTTTGAAACTCAAGTTCTTTATGATTAGGAAAATGATAGGTTTAATTTTCACAGTTATTTGCATTTGGATTCCAACTATATAGAGGTGCTTAATGAGGAGATGACTCAATTGTGTTCTTTGCAACTTGAGGATAATGTGCCCTTTTCCCTAGTAATGAAGGGGATCATAATTGAGACCTTTTTATGTTAGAAATTCTGCTGGACACGGATAATATAACCAACAAGTAATTGATTGTCAAGATTCTCCTTCTGTGCGGCCTTCTATTTACCAAACAAGATCTAAAAAAGATATATACCCTTGAAGACTAAAGGGAAAGTAGGGAGACCTCCAAAAAATAAAATATTGGCTAAGAAACCTAAGGAGGAAGTCTTAGCAGAGATTCAATTAACTCTTCATGAAAGTTTAAGTCCACGGGGGGTCATTGACTCTCTGAGTTCCCAATGAGGATTATCACATGGAATATTAGGGGCATTAACACCCCTAACAAAAGATGCCTCATTAAATTTCAATTAGAGATTTTAGATCCTTATTCTTTTGTAGGAAACAAAGCTTATGGATAAAGCAGAACTTCAACAATTCAAATACTGCAAAAAATGGAAATATGTAGCATCTCATTCCATTGTTACTTTAGGAGGTCTTGTTGTCTAATGGAATGATAATGTCTTAAACATTGAGGTAGTCACAATAAAGGCAAATTTTATAACTGTTAAATTTTTCTGGGCATCCTGTTTCTTTCACGCCATTTTAGTTTATGGTCCAAATTCGACAGTTGGAAAGAAATTACTTTGGGATAACATCTCTCTCTCCATTTCTAGATTCCCAGACGATCCCTTTCTAATAGCGGGATATTTTAATGAACTCTTAGCTCTAAGGGATAAAATAGGAGGTATCATCCCTCCACCAAAAATAATGCAAGATTTCAATGATTTTGTAGTTGCTAATGGCCTTAAAGATTGTATCCCTCGGAATGGTTCAATGATTTGGTTGAATAGAAGAAAATGTTTTCATCATATTGCAGAGAGGTTGGATAGAGTCTTTATCAATCCCCTATGGTCTTTTCCTTTGGTTCTCCTTTCTCCAAGATCCTTCCTTTATCAAGACCAGATCATTTTTGCATTGTAACTAGAATTCCCTTCAAACACCTATAGTAAAAAATTTCTAACTACATTTAGATTCCAGCATATGTGGTTCAGGGATGGGTCTTTCATTCCAAAATGGAAGAATGGTGGATGTCTACCCCATTTTTTCTAGGCTCTCGTATGTTTCAGTTCTTCAAGAAATTACAATGGATTAAGGCACAAATTAAGGTATGGAACTCCACATCATTCAGAAATATCTTTGTGGAAAAAGATCGAATTCAAGAGAGTATCAAAATTTTAAATGAAGATATCATTTTAAATGGAATTAATGAATCTTCATATAAGGAGCAAAATGTTTTAAATCATAAACTTGAGGAAATTCTTGCAAGGGAAGAGATCTTTTGGAAGTAAAAATGTAGAGAAATGTGGCTTTAGGAGGGGGATTCGAACACTAAATTTTTTCATGCTTTAGTAAAGATGAAGAGGGTCAATGCCATGATTTCCCAAATCAAAAATAGTAGAGGAGATCTAATTACAGATGATTCTCTTATTAAACAAGAGGCAGATGCGTTCTTCTCCTCTCTTTTTGTAGCATGGTTAAATGATGTTGTTGGTCTTCAGAACAAAACTCAAAGTATCCTCCAACATATTCCAACAATCTTAACTAATCAAGATAACTTAAATTTTCTAAAACCTTTCTCATGAGAAGAAGTTAAGATTGTTATTTTCTCAATGCAGCCAGATAAAGCTATAGGGCTAGATGGTTTCCCTCCCATATTTTTCCAAAAGTGTTGGAGTTTTATAGGAATTGATATTTGGAGAGTAGTTGAGGAATCTAGAAAACATGGAAATATGTTAAAGTGGTTTAACACTACTCTCATTGTATTGATTTTGATATTGGCCAGTCCATTAACACTACTCTCATTGTATTGATTTTGAAATTGGCCAATCCATCATCCTTTGCTGATTTTAGACTGATTTCATTATGAAATGCAATCTATAAATTATTACTAAGGCAATCTCAATCAGATTAGCTTTTCTTATTCCAAAAATTATTTCCCCTCAACAAGGTGGGTTTGTGTCAGGCAAGGAAACTTCAGAGGGTTCTTTGGTAGAACATAAAATAATGCACTTGACCATGTCTCACAAACAAGAAGCAATGATCATCAATCTTGACATGATGAAAGCGTCTGATAGGATCAATTGGATCTTTCTTAAATAGGTTCTTCTTAAATTTGGCTTCTCTCATTTATGGTGTAAATGGATTCTTTCCTGTTTGTCTAGTGCAAAGTTTTTAGTACTGATTAATGGTAGTCCCGGAGGCTTTTTATTCCCCTCATAGGGTGTTAGGCAAGGAGATCCCTTGTCCCCATCTCTTTTCATTACCGTGGTTGAAGTGTTGAGAAGATTAATTTCTTCATTGCATGTGTCCCATTAATGGAAGGGAATTCATCTTCCTCAAACTCAACTTGCGATTACACATTGTTTATTTGCTGATGAAATAGTTATATTTGGGGAGGCTTTAGTGTCTGAAGCAAAATTGATTAAGAAATCACTTCAACTTTACTGTGTTGTGTCAAGATAGAAGGTAAATGAGGGAAAGTCTAAAATTTTCCTACTGCATTGTTCACCAATGTTAACAAACAAAATCCTTCACATTCTCAGTTTCAAACTAGAATCCTTGCCATGCAAATATTTGGGGATCCTCTTTTTTGTAGGAGCTAACAAAAGTGGATTTTAGTCCACCATTTTATCTTTCATTAAAGCTAGGATTGCTTTTTGGAATAATAGTTGACTCTCTTTAGCAAGCATAATTCTTCTCATCAAATCAGTTATAGCAACAATACCAAACTATATCATGTTAGTTTTATAGATGCCTATTAAGACAAGACATGAGTTGGAGTCTCTCCTAAAAAGTTTTCTATGGAATGGAAATAAGGATTCCGAAAGAAAAATTCATCTTATTGCATGGGAACAAGTTTTTTTTTCAAAAATTTGTGGTGGCACTGGAATACCCAATCTTGAGAATAGGAATTTAGCTCTTGGAGCAAACCAAGTTTAGAATTTTTTTCTCCAATCCTTCCTCTATTTGGGTAGATATTACTAGATGTAAATATCTGGATTCACCAGAACCTGAAATAATTTTGACTATCCAGAACCCACCAAAAGGTTCTCGAATGTGGAATTTTTTACTTAAATGTAGGGAAGTTTTTATCCCTTATTTATCCTAGTTAATACATGATGGATGGACTGCAAGATTCTAGGAAGATTCATGGAACAGTTTCCCTCCTCTCGAGTCTGAAATAGGTATGGATGATTTAAAGGAATATTAAAATTAACTTGGGGATGGAATGTGTGTGATTACTTTATAAATTCACTTGAGGGAGGTTTATGAGTGATTAAATGGAAAACTTTAGATGATATTGAGGCTCCCATAAATCAGAAACAAATGCTTAAATTAAAGATTTCTAATAGAAAAATGCAATTTTCAAATTCAAGTGATAACCTTATTTGGACATCCTCTCATTCGGGAGCATATTTAGTCAAAGAAGTCTACAAACAATTCTCTTCTCAACTCCCTCAAAGACTTGTGCGCAAGTTCTCATTTTGTTGGAAAGGATCAGGTTTACATAAATCTGGGGCTTTCCTATGGTTAGCCTTGCAAAGAGGAATCCTAACCAGTGATAGGTTAGTTAGGCTAGGTATAGCTCCACCCTTTGCATGTATTCTTTATAAGAAGGATTTAGAATCAACAGATCATGTCCTTCTCTAATGCAAATTTGCACAATCTTGTTGGACATGGTTACAACAAAAATTGGGTTGCCAGGCTCCTCTTCAGTCTACTTTATCTCAAGTATTTGATTTGTGGCCCCTGCATTATAAGGACTCTTTCTTTTCCTGTATCTGGGAAATTACTCTAGAGTAATCCTAGTGTGGAACCTCTAGTGGGAATGCAATAAACACATTTTCAGACAAGAATCAAATAGTGTTCAAGAAGTAATTAGGAGATCAGAGGTAGCTATTTCTAAAATGGTTAATTCTCATGTTTCTAAATGCAAGAAGCTAAACTCAGGCTTTACTTCTTGGGACAACCTCATTATTAAGGAATGGAGTAACTTCAAGTTGCCTTTTAAAGGAAGCCTCATGATAAACTCCAATAATAATATTAATAGAAAGGAGATCAGATGGAAACCTCCTAGCCCGAATTTCCACAAGCTTAATTTTGATGGGGCAGCCAAGAACAATCTTGGGAAATCAGGAATTGGATATATCCTCAAAGATTATAAAGGAGGGGTTATTAAAGCAAGATTTTCTAGAATACAAGATGGGTCCAATAACATTGTCGAAGCAACAACTCTCTTGTTGATAACTCAATGATGAGCAGATAGTACCAAACCGGTACTAAGAGGGGGGGATGAATAAGTACCGGAAAAAAACAACAGTCTTAAACCGGTTTGACAGCAAACACTTCAAAAGACTGGCAGACAGAGATACCGGTTTGAAATAGAGTGCAACCGGTAAAGCTAAGAATGTCTAAGACAAGCATTAACCGGTTACTCACTTAGCTTTTCACCCAACTTGATACTACACTACCATTTCATCCTTATGCATAAACAGGTGATCTATCATCATATCATAATAACAGCTAGTTCAACATGTTTTATTGACAAGCATAAAACACAGAACCATCATATGCTTAACAAACAATAGCAAAGTGTCACAAAATAAAAGCATCACACATGACACACATATTTTTCATGTGGAAACCCAACTGGGAAAAACCACGGTGGGGATGAATACCCACAAGCTTTTTTTTAACTCTTTAAAAATCCACTCTGTTAGGAGCCTTGTCTGGTTAGAGACATTACAATAGGTTCTGCTAGGAACCGATCCTATTAGAGATCACCCGGTTAAGGGATGGATACAATACTTGATTAAGGGTTAAACCCTGTTAAAGGTCACCTTGTTAGAGGATTTCAAGAACTCAATAGCTTAGAGTTGCCTTGTTAAAGGATTTTTAGCAAGCTGGTTAAAGCTACCCTGTTAAGGGATTTTCCAACTATTGAGGTGGTTAGAGATCAATAGGTATTACAATGATCTGGTAATAGCACTCAATTCCAATGCATATCCACTTAAGCTCCTCTTTTCCTTCTGCACTTACACTCTACAGGTATCACTTCTCTCCTTTTTGGTCTGGTAAGAATCACGTATCCCTTCTCTTGGATACTCACACACAACTTTTACCAAGAACCCTAGAAAGAGTCACAACATCGACCTTATAGAAAATAGTTAGGTCGGTAGAATAAACCCTAAACCCTAAACCTAATAGGTTAAGGAATTCAAACGGTTCAATCCTGACCGTTGAGCATGCTGCATTAATCTCCATTGTTTGTTTTCTGCCATTTTCATGGTGGCTGATAACCCATCACACGTTATCACCATTTTACAGTCTTCTCCTATTCCTGAGGTAGATAGGAAAGATCTTCTTCATGCATGATCCTTCATGTACACAGGGCTTACATGGCAACATGATCTTGTTCTTTGTTTTCATTCTAACTCATCGCACAAAGTCACCGATTGAGCCACATAGGCTTGAAGCACTTCAACCGGAAACCCTAAAGTTGAGACTATGAACCGGTAGTCATTCAACGCTTCCATGTGTTGGTTCCCATAACCATATGTCGGTTCACCTTTGAACAAGCACACCGCTTCACTTTGGCACAAATGCCGGTTCACAGTGTTATACCGGTTCTCACATATGTCAGTTCACACCTCTGCAACATATTGACATCAATGACAACACACAATGTCATTATGTCCTCATACCGGTTCACATAATGCCAACAATCTCCCCCTTTGGCATTGATGGCAATATACAAAGATATCTCTTCGCTTCACATCTTCTCCCCCTTTGACAACAATACCAAAGTGGAGGCACAAGCTTCCCTGTTCCATTATGTTGCTCCCCCTGAGGAGTAGCATCCTTCAACACATCAATCCAAAATAAGTTTGACTATGCAATACCGAATTGATGTGGAGCATATGGTTTTAGTTCACCTCCTGAAGGGGCACTACCCCTAGTTCACCTCTTAAGTGTGTCAATGTAGTCTTTGGGAGAGGCTTGGTGAATATGTCTGCTAACTGCTCCTTACTAGACACATGCTCTAGTGCAATCTCTTTGTTTTGAACCTTTTCCCTCAAGAAATGATACTTAAGCTCAAAGTGCTTGGTTCTAGAATGTAAAACCGGATTCTTGGAGATATTAATTGCACTAGTATTGTCACAGAATATACTTACCAGTTTAGATACAGGGACTTTGAAGCCATTCAATACATGCTTCATCCAAATTGTCTGAGTGTAGTTCATGAAAGCCACAACATACTCTGCTTCCGTTGTAGACTGAGAGATACAACTCTGCTTTTTACTCATCCAGGAGACTAGTCTACCACCAAGGAAGAATGCACCACCAATTGTGCTCTTCTGGTCATCTACATTACCAGCCCAATCAGCATCTGTGAACACTTTCAAGTTGAAATCCTTTCTATATGGATACCACAATCCATAGTCAACAGTTCCCTTTAGAAACCTAAGAATCCGCTTGACTACAACCAAGTGGGATTCTCTTGGACTTTTCTGGAACCTTGCAGTAATGCCAACTACATGTGCAATATCTGGTCTGCTACGCACTACATAATGCAATTTACCAATCATTGATCGGTATTCCTTCTCATCAACCAATGTTGAGTCATCCTCTTTGGATAGTTTACAACCGGTCACCATTGGTGTACCAATTGGTTTGTTGTCTTCCATGCCAAAGGTCTTCAACACCTCTTTGACATACTTGGACTGAGTGATAAATATTCCATCTTTCATCTATTAGATCTGCAGTCCAATGAAGAACTCAATCTCCCCTATAAGTGACATCTCAAACTCTTTCTTCATCTCATCTTCATGACTCATCTTGTCATCTCCACCAAAGATAATGTCATCAACAAATACCTCACAGATCAGGATCTAATCTCCTTCAGACTTCAAGTAGATATTGCTATCATCACTTGTTCTCTCAAATCCAATCTTCACAAGATGGGAATGCAGACGTTCATACCATGCTCTAAGTGCCTGTTTTAGACCATATAAGGCTTTATGTAGCCTACACACCATGTCACTATCTTCAAATAGGGCAAACCCATCTGGTTGCTCTATATACACTTCCTCTTCAAGTACAACATTTAGGAATGCAGATTTTACATCCATCTAATATACTTTGAAGCCTTTAAAAGCTGCATATGCTAGAAGCATACGAACTCCTTCCAGTCTGGCTACAGGAGCAAAGGTTTCACCATAGTCTTCTCCTTCTTCTTGAGCATATCCTTTGCACACCAATGTGGCTTTGTTTCTAATCACTGTGCCATCCTCATTCAGCTTATTTCTGAAGACCCATTTGGTACCAATGACATTTTTGTGCTTTGGTCTGGGTAGCAAGGACCAGGTACCATTTTTCTCTATCTGATCAAGTTCCTCTTCCATTGCCTTGATCCAGTCTTCATCCTTATGTGCCTCTTTGAATGTTTTAGGCTCGAGTTCAGAGATCATGCATGAGTTTTCTCTGACTTTTCTTCTTATAAGGATTCCTGCATCCTTATCTCCTATGATCTGCTTAGGATCATGATTCAGCTTGACATACCGAGGAATGGTCTTTATAGATTCCTCTTGCTTTTCTTCTTCATCCTCATCTCCATCAGTATCAGCATCTACATCTGCCAGTGTAGTAACACTGTTACTGGTATTTAGTTGACTGACAACCAGTTCCTAGAAGGTTGCAACCGGTTCACTTACTGCTTGCTTAATACCGGTTTCCTCAGTTTTCTCAGAGGTTTCATCAACTCCTACATTGATGCTTTCCACAATTCTCTGAGTCTTGTTGTTGAAACACTTGAGAGCTTTGCTCTTGGTGGAATATCCTAGGAATATTCTCTCATCACATTTCACATCAAATTTGCTGTGGTGTTCACTTCTCTTGATGTAACATTTGCTACCAAACATTCTAAAGTAGCTAACCACAGGTGTCTTACCGGTCCAATACTCATAAGAAGTTTTATCCTTACCTTTCTTGATGAGTACCCGGTTCATTGTGTAGACTGCAGTGCTCACCGCTTCTCTCCAAAAGGTGTGAGCTACCTTTCCTTTAATCAACATGGTTCTTGTTGCTTCAACCACAGTCCGGTTATTCCTCTCTGCTAGGCCATTCTGTTGTGGAGTCCGACAGGCAGACAATTGCCTCTTGATGCCATGTTCTTCACAGTACCTGTTGAATTCACCGAAAGTGAATTCCCCTCCTTGATCAGTTCTTAGGCACTTAATCCTTTTACTGCTTTCCTTCTCCACTAATGCTCTGAAAGATTTAAACTTTACAAAGGCTTCAGACTTATCTTTCAAGAATGTGACCCACATCATTCTTGAGTAGTCATCAGTGAGAATCATGAAGTACCTATCACCCTGCACACTTCTAGTTTTCATAGGACCACACAAATCAATATGCACAAGATCAAGCAAGTTGTCAGCAGTGAAAGATTTACCTTTAAAGGTTGAGGAAGACATTTTCCCCAATTAACACTCTCTGCACAAGGTATTATCCAGTTTGCTTAATACTGGCAACCCTCTAACTGCCTTCATCTTACTGGCCTTTACAATGTTATTGTAGACAATTAAAAATAATTATTTTAATTATTTTTAATTCCTCAAATAATTAATTAATTAATTATGTTAATTAAAATTCTTCTCAATATTAATTAAATATAATTAATATTGTCACTATAGAATATGATTGATTTATTTAATAAATCAATCGATTTCTTTATTCTTCTAAAAAATCAAATCCTCACAAATCTTCCTCTTAGCTAATTAATTTCAATTAATTAGTTAACCTACATGATTCCTACAAATCATCTTCTTAACTCATCATTAACCTAATAAATTCATCTAAAAACTCCCTAAACTCACTTAACATTATTCTTCTAATTTTTTATTCCCTCCATTAATTCTCTCTCCTAGTCAAATTCTCCTACAAATATAAATCCCACCTAACATTTCCTCTAATCCTCCTCCTAATGAGTCGTTAATGACTAATCATCATGATTAGCCACAAAGTCAACTCTTTGTCCTTTCATCCAGTCACTAGCTTTAAATGCTCTTTTTTTAGATGAATGTAAGATTTTCGAAATCTGACATTCCTCTAGACATTTCCTTCTCCCAAGGAATTTTTAATTCCTTTTTATTCTTCTAATCCCCATAATATCCATTTTTGGAGAATTTTTAATTCCTCCAATGCATCTTGTAGAGTGTGGAGATACGAAATGTCTTTAGGGCATATTTCCTGGTCTCCACACCCTCTCTTGGACCTTGTGTGAGCTCACAAATAAATCTTAGCTCTTCATCTCAAATTCATCCTAGCCATCTGTTTTCCTCTCCTCTTCCTATAAAATAGGGTTCCATCCCTTCATTCAAAACATCTTGAAATCTAGTAAGCTTATGCTGCCCTTTTGAGCCCAAGAAATCATCTTGGCAACTTGATCATCTCATCCTCATCATTCATCCTTATCATTTGTGCACAATATTGGAGAGTTATCCACATCCAAGAATCAAAGGAGCACATCAAGTGGAGTATTATCAAGGGGCACCTTCACTTCATCAAGCTCAATCCGAAGGAGAAGGTAAAATAACAAGGTGAAATGGTCTTTTATGATATTTTAGCATTATGCATGTTTATTTCGTTATGTTTTGATTAGTTTACCTTTCAAATCTATTTTCCCCTCTTCATTTTGGCACGCCTGGTGGGACTCACGTCCCTGAGAACTAATGTTGTTGTTTTTTTTAAGTTTTTGTGAGTTGTGAGACTTAGGTTCCAGAATAGCGCGATTGCAGAAATATATATATATATCTTTTTCGCAGGTTCCGAGAATCACGGCTCTGCATTTCTGCACGACAGCTCCTCCTTATTCTGTTTTGTTTCTATTTTTTTTTATGTTTTTGTTTCTGTTGTAGCACAACAGCTCTGTTATCTGATTTGTTATTTGATTTGTTGTCTGTTCTATTTTAGTATAATCTATGTGAAAGTAGGAGAGTAAGCACTTGTCTATATAGACAATCAGAAATCCAGACCTTTGACTTTTCTATTCTATTTAGCACGATTGTATGCTCTGACCGTAGGAAAGTGTGAAAATAGGAGAGTAAGCTCTTGTCTATCTAGACAATCAGAAATCCAGACCTTTGACACTTTTCTATTTGTGTAGTGCTACTATCTGCTCTGTTAATCTATCTGAAAATTTTAGGCGCTAACTGTAGTCTGCATTTAATTTATTTATTTCTTGTTATCTGCTCTGTTTAAATATAATCTATTCGCTCGCAGGAAAGTGTGGAAGTAGGAGAGTATGCTCTTGTCTATCTAGACAATAAAAAATCTGGACCTTTGACATTTTTATTTTATTATGTTTAGTGTGACAATTTGCTCTGTTAAATCTAGGGTTTCTGTCTGCTCTGTTAAATCTAGGGTTTCTGTTTTGTTAAATTTAGGGTTTCTGTTCTGTTAAATTTAGGGTTTCTATTCTATTAAATCTAGGGTTAAAAAAAAAAAATTGTTTTTTCGCCATATCTTCTTTATCTTGACTCCATTTCCCTTCAAACTTCACCAGATTCTCTACATTGCCATTTTCCACATTTTCTTCCTTGGAGGCCTTATCTCAAAAATCCACTTTTTGAAGCCCAAAATCTCATATTTCTCTATTTTTAGGGTTTGCCATAACTTCTTCCCTTTTCATCCAATCACCTCCAAATTTTTCCCATATTATCCATCTTCACCTTTTGCTTCTTTGTCCCTTTTGGATAAATTTTCCCATTCCTTCATCTCTCCTCCAAAATCCCCATTTTTCGCTTGCCTATCCCTTAGAAAGTGGTAAAAACCTAGTCAAACCCCATTTACCCATCAAAGCTTTCTTCAAAACCACATTTGTCATTAGTAAAAAAGTTTTTATTCACGTTTTTCTATTCATTCCCAAAAAATTTAAAAAAAATTAATATTTTTGTCATTTTGTTGATTTTTGCAGGACGCTTGTTGAAGACTATTTTTCCAAACTACTAATCAAGTTGTTTTGCAAGACACTTTTTGAAGACTCTATTTTTCAAACTACTAATCAAGTGGTTTTGCAGGTTGCCTAGCTGATTCAACCAAATATTGTGCATTTATTTAAATTAGGCACCTAGATATTAATTAAAATGGAATGAACCATTGTCTTATGTGTCTTTAAGAAAAGCGTAAAGGTAGGAAAGTATGCTCTCGTCTTACTAGACGATCAGAAATCCAGACCCTCCAACCTTTTCTTATTTGATTGTGTGTTTACCTCTAGCGGGCCTGCCCTCCCAGCTTGCTCTTTGAGAAGGTAAGAGGGGAATGACCCAAGTGAGTACACCTGGACCTGGGGTTCCCAACTCACTATAATAAATAGGTCATTGACTACGAAAGGGTTAATGGTTGGGGCTATATGAGAGTTCACTCTCACATTAGGTGCTTAGTAGGATCCTAGAGATCTTAATCATGCTTGCGTGACTACTAAGTTCTTGGTGTTTTGTTGGGCTATAGGCCTCAATTGCGCTTGTGCAACTTCGAAGGGTAGCTCCTAACGGGAAGACTTACTAAACACCTTGTTCATAGTGGCCAAAAACCCTCTAGTCATTGGTGCAGGAGGTCGGACCTCTGAAGCGGCCCATATTCGTACAGCCCTTAGTAGAGACACAAAGTTCGCCATGAGGAGTTTTCATGGGAATTGATGCTTGGCTGCCTTGAGAAGTGAGTGTTGTGGAGGGGAGCCAGTGGGGTCAAGCATCTAAGTGTCCGCTCTGGGTAAGCGTAGATGGGAAACCAATTGGGATTCAATGACTATTGTCCTTGCTAGCCTTAAGAATGTTGTATATGAGCATGAGTGTCTTTGAGATAATATGCATTTAATCATTGTGTTTGCTTTGTTTGATACATACTTGCCAAGAGAAAACTAAAAGCACATCACTATCCCCAAAAACTTTGCAAAAATATTTGTCAAGACACAAACAAATTGTCCAAGTCATTACCCACACCAAGTCCAAAATTGCGTTAAAACTTCGTCTGTCCCATTTTTCATAAGCCTAAGAGAGAAGCTAAGAGTTTATCCTCTACGTCAACATTCAAGTTTGTCCTTTGAAACACCTACTATCATCCAAATCAGGGTGGTCATATCCCTTCATACAACTTGCCATTTAAATAGATCCTTCATGTTCATGCCAAAGACAACCTAGTGATCAAGCTTTCTTCTAAACCATCACTACCATACCTTCTTCATCAATCATCCTCAAATTTCTTAAGTCCTTTCATCCTCAAATTTCTTAAGTCCTTTCATCACAAATTTCTTAAGTCCTTTCATCCTCAAATTTCTTAAGTCCTTTCATCACAAATTTCTTAAGTCCTTTCATCCCAAATTGCGTAAGTCCTTTCATCCTCAAATTTCTTAAGTCCTTTCATCACAAGTTTCTAAAATCCTTCCATCACAAATTTTCTAAGTCATTTCATCACATTTTTCCTAAGTCTTTTCATCACAAATATCGTGTATGGTCGCAACTCGATCCCCAAAAAAAAGATGGCTGATCAACAATATGGCATGTCAGACATTGGTGTCCTATATGAAGATCCCACACAAGATCATACACAAAGTGGGCAATCAAGCGATCAAGATCAAAGCCAAAATCTTGACATGGTTAACCAAGATGAACTTTGTCCGAAAGTGCAAACTTTCCTAGCAGATTCTTATAACCAAGAGATGATAGAAAAGTTTATTAAACACAATCCTACTGCACTTCTGAAAACTCTTCTTGAACATGGAGCACAACTTCCACCTGAATTTAATAGATCCGCTCTCGTCCAACAACCACAAGGAGACCTCGCTCCCACATAAAGTGTTGCACCTACTATTCAAACTCAATCAATTGCAGCCCCATCAATCATCCAAGCCCAATCAATGCCACCCGTGACACCTCCCACCACGGTCTCCATCCCGCCTTCTTCCTCCTTACCATTCATACCACTATCAAATTCAATCTCATCCATTCTCCAACAGACTTCTATACCACCTCCTTTTATTCAACCACATATTTCTATTCCACAAACTTCCCTTTCTCCCAACAATGTCGCAAATTTTATCCAGACCACATTCAATCCCGTCACAACAGTTGGCGGACCGCAACCAACTATCACACAAACCCTAGCAACATTGGTCATCACATCCCACGTTCCCACCTCCTCATCATATCAATATATTGGTGGTGGTGCACCTTCTTTAGTTCATCCAATTCTTGGGGCAGATACAATTCATCAATATCAAAGTCCACAACAAGACCTCATCAAGGAAATTCAAGACATGAAGAATATCATCAAAAACATGAAAGAAAAAACTAATAAAAGGAAAGCTTACTCATTCGAAGAGTTTTGCCCTTGTCCTTACGACCCATCTATATCAGTTGGACCATATCCCCTGGGATTTGAGATCCCTAAATTCACCAAGTATGAAGGCAAAGGAGACCCCCGCGACCATGTTGGAGAATTCCACATCTTATACCAAGAAGTCTCCTATAGTGACCTTTATCTTCACAGACTCTTTCCCAAGAGTCTCACGAGAGATGCCCTGGCATGGTTCTCATCTTTACCACGAGGTTCCATTGTCTCTTTTCCAGACTTCACTGAAAAATTTGTGGCCCACTATGCATACAACATGGGTAATGATGTTTCTATGATGGACCTATGTAATACAAAACAAAGGCCTGGAGAAACCTTCGCCAATTTCCTACAAAGATGGCGACATCTTATCAAAAAAATTTAGTGGGACATGCCAGAACAACATCAAATTGAACTATTTCAAAAGAACTTGGTGCCTGAACTTTCAAGACCTTTAATATCTCAATGTATCAAATCCTTCCAAAACATTGACCGATAAGGGCCTCGCCCTCGAACGTGTCTTGTTGGAGGAAGGAACCTTGAAACATTACCAGAAGTCATCACAAATTTCTTCCTCTTATCATAACAACAAGCCAAAATTCTGGGCTAAAAATAAAAACGTGGTCAATGATGGTGTAACTGATGCAAAGCGGGTCCAAACCATGGCCGCTCCCCCAAAATCCACCACCAATATTCATCAATTCAACAATCAAAACAATTCAAATCAATCTCAAAAACCTCACAACAATGTCTCAATCTAAGGAGGACCACCCCGATCAAATAATAGGACTCCAAGAGATTTCACTCCTCTTGTTGAGCCTATTGAAGTGGTGTTTCAAAAACTTGTCCAAGAAGGTATAGTGGTTTTCCCAATCACTCGCCCGTTTGATCCCAATCAACCTAAACCAAGATGGTATAATGAAAATGAGTATTGTGAATACCATTGTATCAAGGGACATGATACACGAAAGTGTATAAAACTGAAGATGTACATACAAGATCTCATTGATAGAGGTGAGATTGAGGTAGCAAATGCAAAACCTAGTAATAACAATGACAAACTCAAAATGTACCAGGAACCCTTCCCAAAGCATGATAAAGGAAAAGGCTCATCATCTAACGCAATGGATTATGACTATGCTAATCACGTAACTGGTTTTGATTTTTTAGTAAGTCGCATTGAACCTATAGACAATCATGTCAATGTCATAACCATCCAAGGAGTTAATCCTCCTTCTTCCCAAAGCAGACCAAATCCGGCTAGAATAGTCATTCAAGGTGCCATGCCTTCCACCTCCCATTTCCAGAATGACTGTAATGCAACTACATGCCGAGGAAGAGTCACCATCCAAGGAGTTCCTCCCCCACCAAACCCCCCACCCATGTCTTCCACCCGTCGATATGACCTCCTTAATCAACTTGGGAAGACACCCGCGCAGATCTCCATTTTAGAACTTCTCAAGACTTCTCCAGTCCATAAAGAAATTTTGGAACAAGCCCTTCTCCAATCACGCATTCCTGATAACATCAACGCCACCCAATTTCAAACCCTCATTGGAAACCTTGCTTCCTAGTAGCACATTGTATTTAACTCCCAAGATGCTCCTGCAAATGAGAACCATAATAAACCTTTGCACATCGAAGCTCTCATCCACAAGCATAAGGTCAAACGTATCTTGATAGATGGTGGATCCGAGCTTAATCTATGTACATACAAATTAATAAAACAATTGGGACTTTCTGAGGATCTGATAGACACATCAGGAAGGATCACAATAAAGGCATATGATGATGTGGAAAGAATTTCAAAGGGCGTGATCACCTTACGTCTTCAAGTGGGCCCCATTACAATTGAAACCCCTTGCCAAGTACTCAATCTTGATCTCCCCTACAAAATTCTCCTCGGGAGGCCATGGATTCATTCCTTGTAGGTCGTACCCTCCACCTATCACCAATGCATCAAATTCCCCTATAATGGAAAAGTGATCACTGTCAAAGGTGATCCCCAACCTTTTCAATATTGCAAACTATTAGAGGGGAAGCATCCATATCATTGCCCACTAAATAGACCTTTGCCAATGCCTCCATCTGACACATCAAATGTTGCCTCCACATCATCCCAACCAAATAATCAAATCAAGATCTTGGACAATGGCTGTGGAGAATACAAATTGGAGGACGTCTTATTAATAGGCAACCTCCCTCTCTCTCCTAAGCCATTTGGTAAACCAAAAGAGCTAAAAAAGGACCCGAAACCCATCATGCA
Organism: Cryptomeria japonica; assembly: GCF_030272615.1. Lineage (NCBI taxonomy): Eukaryota > Viridiplantae > Streptophyta > Pinopsida > Cupressales > Cupressaceae > Cryptomeria > Cryptomeria japonica. The sequence goes on from NC_081407.1 coordinate 623,779,178, forward strand.
ATGCCAAAACACCACCTTCCAGCAATGGGGCCCACTTGATAACGAGAACCTCGAAGCAAATATCTCTTCATGGCTGTACCGGGAAGAGGACGATGATCCAACAAGAATGTCCAAAGAATTGTACCCAAAAGCATTTGCCATAGTTGAAAAAATGGGTTACAAAGGACACGGTCTGGGACCAGAGGAGAAAGGAAGAAAAGCACCCATAAATCCTATCTCCTACAGATACAACAGAGGCTTGGGGTACACCTCGGTGCCTAAGATTACTATTGTCGGTGCCCCTTCTAGTCCTTCTTCAGATATCGAAAGCACTGATAAAGAGGATTTCCATGAAATGCCTTATGAATACAAGAAAGATACCTTCTTCGATGCTTACATCAATACCATCACCCTCGTAACCCCTCCCACTTCACATGAGCTACATCTTGTCCATCCTGAACTCATTGACTGGGGCCAATGAGACAAACCCAATTTAGATATCTGCGCCGATGATAATGCTCTCATTGCTCTCCTAACAATGCAAAATATGGAAGACTGTAATAGAATTGAGGGTATTCAACTACACGAAAAGTGATACTTTGGTAGTCAAGTCAATGCCCTTATCCACAAAAAGGATAATAAAAGAAAAAGATATGATTTCCTAGGTGAAAACCTCCCTGAGGCACCTTTGGATGAACAAGAAATAAAAACAAAGGGCGTATCTGAAAGTGAAAACCTAGAAAAGGCACTTGACGATGAGGGATTTGACCTCCCTACCATTGGTTACCTTCCATAGGACAAATCAAATTTGTTGATAGAAGAAACAGACAACATCAACATGGGCATCGAAGTCATTCCGAAAAATGTGCTCATTGCCAAATCCCTCACTAAAATCGAGAAACAAGACTTCATCAACTTCCTTACAGAGGTTAAAATCAATTTTGCATAGTCCTATTCCGATATGCCAGGGTTGGATCTTACCTTGGTGGTTCACAATCTCGCCGTCCGCCCAGATGCAAAACCTATAAAACAAAAACTCCACAAAATGCACCTGCATATTGCTCTCTTGGTCAAGGCAGAACTTCAAAAGTTGTTAGACGCAGAATTTATCAAACCCATAGACTACGCTGAATGGGTCTCCAACATTGTGTCTGTTGGCAAACCTGTTGGGGGCATCTGCATTTGCACAAATTTCTGAGATCTAAATATAGCTTGTCCTAAAGACAATTTCCCACTCCCAAACATAGATATGATTGTGGATCTTACTGCAGGACATGAAATGCTATCGCTAATGGATGGGTTTTCTAGATACAACCAAATCAGGATAGCAGATGAGGTAGCATAAAACTGCATTCACAACACCATGGGGTACTTTCTGTTACTGGGTCATGCCTTTTGGCCTTAAAAATGCTGGAGCTACATATCAACGGGCAATGACAATAATTTTTCATGACCTCTTGCACAAAATTATGGAGGACTATGTGGATGATCTACTAGGAAAATCTAAGACAAGACAAGAGCACATCCCTATTCTAAAACAGATCTTCGAAAGATTGGAAAAATACAAGCTGCGCCTAAATCCCAAAAAGTGTGTGTTTGGCATCACATCGGGAAAACTACTAGGATTCATTGTTTCCCACAGAGGCATCGAGGTTGATCCCACAAAATTAAAAGCTATTATGGAAATGCCTCCACCAAAAACTCTCAGACAACTACGCAGTCTCCAGGGAAAACTTCAGTCTGTCAGGCGTTTCATTTCACAGCTAGCCGACAAGTGCCATCCATTTGCACACCTATTACGTAAAGACACAAAATTCAAATGGGATTGCCTCTGTCAAAAGGCCTTTGAAAAATTAAAAGAATATCTAGCATCACCTCCAATTTTGATGCCACCTACCCCTGGAAAACCCCTCATTTTGTACATATGTGCTACTACAGTGGCATTGGGGGCATTACTGACGCAAACAGATGATCAAGGGAAGGAACACGCCATTTACTACATCAGTCGGATGTTGGTAGGATATGAACTCAACTACACCCCCATTGAAAGAGCATGTTTGGCATTAGTGTTCAACACACAGAAACTACGACACTATATGCTAAATAATAGGACAAAATTAATTGCTAAAATTGATCCACTTAAATATCTCTTGTCCAAAGTTTCTCTCACTGGCAGAACCGCCAAATGGGTCATGCTCTTAAGTGAGTTTGACATCGAATAGGTGGACAGAAAGGCAATCAAGGGACAAGTCATTGCAGATCAGTTGGCTGAAGCTCCACTTCCAAGCGACCATCCTCTTCTCACAGAAATACCAGATGAGTTCATTATGACTGTTACCACATCCTCCACATGGAAATTGTATTTTGATGGCTCCTACACTCAAAATGGATCGGGGGCAGGAATATTATTGGTCACACCTTAAGGAGATGACATCCCCAAATCATACAAGATAGCCTTTGCATGTACTAATAACATAGCAGAATACGAGGCCCTCATCACAGGTTTACGCTTGGCTATCCACTGGAAAATAAAGGAATTACAAGTCTATGGCAATTCCCAACTCATCATAAAACAAGTCAATGATGAATACCAGACAAAAGATGATAAACTCTTTCCCTACCATACCATGGTTGAAGATCTTAAGCAACATTTCATGGTAATCAAGTTTGATCAAATCCCACGAACAAACAACAGGGTTGTAGATGTAATGGCTACCATTGGTTCCCTCCTTCAAATGTCAGCACACAGTCAGAAGTGCGAGTTCTTGGTCAAGCAATTGTTTATACCGGCATATGACCTACCAGAGTCTGAAATGGTGTGTGTTCTTGTTGGTCCCGAGTCCCCTTGGTATCAAGAAACCTTCGCTTTCCTCAAAGACAACACCATTCCCCCACATCTCACCAAAACCCAACAACAAACTTTCATCCACCGATGTGCCCGTTACACCATCCTTGTAGACACCTTATTCAGAAGGCATTTTGATGGTTCCCTCCTAAGGTGTTTAGATAAACAAGAATCCGAATGGGCATTATGCGAAGTACATGAGGGCATCTATGGGGCACACTCAAGTGGACTCACATTGGCTAAAAAATTTTTGAGAACGGGATACTATTGGCATAAAATGGAAGAAGATACATACAACTATGTGAAGAAATGCATCCCTTGCGAATAGCATGGCGACAAGATTCATGCACCGTCACAAGAATTGCAGCCATTCATTACACCATGGCCCTTCTCGCAGTGGGGGCTCGATCTCATTGGAAAAATCCACCCTTCATCTTCCAATGGACATAAATTCATTATCACCACCATCGAATACTTCACCAAGTGGGTAGAGGCTATCCCTTTTACTTTCACCACCAGCAAACAAATATCCAAATTCATCTTGAACTACCTAATCTACCGATATGGCATCCCAAAAGTTATCATCACAGATAATGGTAAACAATTTAAAAACTAGGATGTCAAAGAACTCTACCAAAAATTCAACATCCAACACTGCTTCTCCACTCCATATTATCCCCAAGGCAATGGCCAAGCTGAGGCTTCTAATAAAACCCTAATAAAAATCCTCAAAAAGATAGTCAATGAAGCGGGTCGTGATTGGCACCTCCAAATCCATCCTGCATTGTGGGCCTACCGCACCTCCATCCACACCCCCACAAGTGCCACTCCTTATTCCCTAGTATTTGGTTCTGAAGCTATCCTTCCCCTTGAGATCGAGATCCCCTCTCTAAGGGTATCGCTATAAAACATCCTACCAGAGGAAGAATATAGAATTGCCCGTTTACAAGAGCTAGAATTGTTAGATGAAAGGTGCCTCAAGGCCTTGAATCATCTCCGGGTATATCAAAACCATCTGCACATGAGTTATCATAAAAAAGTCAGAACTCGAGAATTCCAAGTTGGTGATCTTGTCCTCATGGAGAATCAGAAAAATCTACAAGAAAGAGAAAAGAAAGGCAAGTTTGAGCCTAATTGGCTTGGACCATATGTAATCACAGTGAAATATGGATCAAGAGCTTATCAGTTGGCTACTCCTGAAGGTGATCCTTTGGATGATCCGATGAATATCATGCACCTCAAAAGGTTTTATGCTTAGTCCTCAGAAAGTCTTAAATTGTCAAAAAAATAAAAAATGAAAAAAAAAAAGATCTTGAAAAAAAATTGTCACTTTGGTGCAAACCTGGCAAAGAGGCACCTTATGATACAAAAAAATTAAGAAAAAAGAAAAAATCAGAAAAAAAAAAAAAAAGAAAGAAAAACAATTCATGGTGCTATGGGCAAGTATCTTGGTGAAAACCTCTGTGCAGGTGCCAAGGTAAATAACCGGATCCACTATCTATCATGTCGATACTACAAATCATCTGCCATCCAGCCCACCCATGCACAACATTCCTTCTTTTTCATCTCCCAATAAAACATGCGTATGATGATGAGTCTTCGCCTAAGTCATGAACAAGAAATGTCCCAGTGAAACTGAGCTTTTATGCCTCTGTATAAGCTTCAAGAAGTCTTGAGAAACAATCCGAAGTCCATCCTAGTTCTACTCTTGGCAAGAGGTATCATTTGGTCGCAAGGAAGAGACTTGTTAGATTTTGTTAGATCTTTTCATATAGGCTTGCATCTTTTGCCCTACAACTGCCACTATTTATGACTGCCTGGGTTCTTCCATATCCAGGTATGTTATGATAGGTGCATACTAGGGCATATTTCATAGTATGGTATGTTTTGGACCCTTCTTGTATAAACCGATGACCTGGTACTAGTGTTTATCAACACTTACCTTCTCATGTACAAGAGGTATCGATGTGTTTGAGGGTTTCCTTGCATGAACCCACAACTTTGTATTAGTGTTTCTTAACACTTGCATTGTTGTGTGCAAGAAATTCCCGTTTGTCTGCAAAGTCAGTCCATGCCCTGGGTTTCTCATGGCATCCTGATTTCTATAATCAGTGGTGCAAGTCACTCAGGGAAACATCAAACTAGGTTGGCTCTCCACATTTGTTGTGCACAAAATCTCACCATCATTCCATCAAATCCTAAATTCAATAATCCCATGGAGTTCTCAATTGCCCCTATTTTCCTCCGCGGTCTCGCATCTCTTATTCTTCTTTCCAAATACCTCATGACTACTTCATATATCTTCCTCATTTATCCCTTCCACCCTAATTTTCCTTCCTCTATTTTTCTTTTTTTTCCTCACATAATCAATTCTGATTCTAATCATGTCTTATACAGGATGAATCCTTCCTAAAACCAGACGTTGTGATCTGATCATGTCTTATACAGGATGAATCCTTTCTGAAACCAGATGTTGTGATCGATCATGTCTTATATAGGATGTATCCTTCCTGAAACTAGATGTTGTGATTTGATCATGTCTTATACAGGATGAATCCTTCCTAAAACTAGACGTTGTGATCTGATCATGTCTTATATAGGATGAATCCTTCCTGAAACCAGATGAGCTGATCATGTCTTATACAGGATGAATCCTTCCTGAAACCATACGAGTTGATCATGTCTTATACAGGATGAATCCTTCCTGAAACCAGATGCTTTGATCATGTCTTATATAGGATGAATCCTTCCTGAAACCAGACGTTGTGATCAATCATGTCTCATATAGGATGAATCCTTCCTGTAACCAGACGCTCTTATCATGTCTTATACAGGATGAATCCTTTCTGAAACTAGACGTTGTGATCAATCATGTCTTATACTGGATGAATCCCTCCTGAAACCAAACACTTTGATCATCTTTGTCTTATACAGGATGAATTCTTCTTGAAACCAGATTGAATCTAGATCTTATCAATCGAATCAAATCAAATCTATCAGGATATCAATTTCACAAAACTTCAAAGATCAAATACCTCAATTGATCTCCTGAGGGGGCATCACTATACCATAATCTATAAATCAAGAGCCGGGGCATCCTATCAAACCAATATCAACATCAAAACAAGATTATTCTTTGAATCAATGCGTCATCACACCTAGCTTCAAAGAGGGGCAAAATGTAGACACTTAAAAATAATTATTTTAATTATTTTTAATTCCTCACATAATTAATTAATTAATTATGTTAATTAAACTTCTTCTCAATATTAATTAAATATAATTAATATTGTCACTATAGAATATGATTGATTTATTTAATAAATCAATCAATTTCTTTATTCTTCTAAAAAATCAAATCCTCACAAATCTTCCTCTTAGCTAATTAATTTCAATTAATTAGTTAACCTACATGATTCCTACAAATCATCTTCTTAACTCATCATTAACCTAATAAATTCATCTAGAAACTCCCTAAACTCACTTAACATTATTCTTCTAATTTTTTATTCCCTCCATTCATTCTCTCTCCTAGTCAAATTCTCCTACAAATATAAATCCCACCTAACATTTCCTCTAATCCCCCTCCTAATGAGTCGTTAATGGCTAATCATCATGATTAGCCACAAAGTCAACTCTTTGTCCTTTCATCCAATCACTAGCTTTAAATGCTCTTTTTCTAGATGAATGTAAGATTTTTGAAATCTCACATTCCTCTAGACATTTCCTTCTCCCAAGGAATTTTTAATTCCTTTTTATTCTTCTAATCCCCATAATATCCATTTTTGGAGAATTTTTAATTCCTCCAATGCATCTTGTAGAGTGTGGAGATACAAAATGCCTTTAGGGCATATTTCTTGGTCTCCACACCCTCTCTTGGACCTTGTGTGAGCTCACAAATAAATCTTAGCCGTTCATCTCAAATTCATCCTAGCCATCCGTTTTCCTCTCCTCTTCCTATAAAATAGGGTTCCATCCCTTCATTCAAAACATCTTGAAATCCAGTAAGCTTATGCTTCCCTTTTGAGCCTAGGAAATCATCTTGGCAACTTGATCATCTCATCCTCATCATTCATCCTTATCATTTGTGCACAATATTGGAGAGCCATCCACATCCAACAATCAAAGGAGCACATCAAGTGGAGCATTATCAAGGGGCGCCTTCACTTCATCAAGCTCAATCCAAAGGAGAAGGTAAAATAACAAGGTGAAATGGTCTTTTATGATATTTTAGCATTCTGCATGTTTATTTCATTATGTTTTGATCAGTTTACCTTTCAAATCTGTTTTCCCCTCTTCAGTTATCAAAGTTTGCATGGCAGAGTCTCCTATGCCATATCCAGCTATCATCAAATTCAGCCATAAGACATGTACTTATATTTGCATTCAGATGAAATAGGTTACCTTTAGTTTGCATGCCAGTGGCCACCAATTCACCATCTTTTCCTTTGATTCTGCAAACTCCATTCTTGAATTCCAGAGTAAGGCCACTGTCATTTAGCTGGGCAACACTCAGAAGGTTGTGTCTCAGACCATCAACCCAGCACACATTGTCAGCACTACTCTTTCCATTCAGAGAGATGGACCCTCTGCCTTTTACCATGCATGGTGCATCATTGCCGAAGTGAACCACACCACCATCATACTCCTCCAAGGATAGAAAGTTGCTCTGGTCACAAGTCATATGGTGAGAGCAGCCACTGTCAATGATCCACTCATTGGAATTATCAAACCGGGAGACAAGAGCCTTCTTGTCTGACACATCTTCTTTGACAACAACAAACACAATATCTTCATTTTCTTCATCCTCTGGCTCTTCATCTGTGACACCTTCATCAATTGCCACAAAACAATTTCTTTGGTTTTCTCCTTTGAATTTCTTGAACCTTTTCGGTTTGTCCTTGTTGTCGCCATTAGGACAGTTTATAGCAATATGTCCTATTTGGTTGCAAGAAAAGCATTTCAAAGGAAGCTTACCTTTGTATTTGCTGGTTCCTTTAGGAAGTTTCCTAGCAAGGAGAGCTTCAAATGCCATCAAAATCTCCTCATCATCCATTTCTCTGCTCTGTCTTGGTTCACCACTAGTGCTAGCTTCTTTTCCTTTTCTGGATGGTATAGCAGAGGCTTTAAAAGCTGATTCAGTCTTTTGAACACTACCATCAAAACTATTTAGCTCATAGGCTGTCAACTTTGCTATGATGGAGTCCAAGGATACCTTAGTCTTGTCTATTGATCTCAGCTCCTAAATAGCAGCAACCCTTATTGCATAGACCAACAATAGGGATCTCAGGAATTTGCTTACCACAGTGGAATCTTCTATTTTACCACCTGCACTCTTGATATCTCCAACAACTGTTTTGATTCTTATTCCATACTGTTGAATGGTCTCACCCTCAACCATCCGCATATCTTCAAACTTCCCTCTCAGGCTTTCTTCCTTAGCCTGTTTTACATGTTCATCACCACCATAGATATTTTCAAGAGCATCCCATACCTCTTTGGGATTTACCTTGTCCTGAACATCAATAAACTCAATGTCAGAAAAACTACTAATTAGGGCTTCCATGACTTGCCCATTTTCTTGTATCTCTCTCTTTTGGTCATCGGTGAGAGTACTGGTAGGGGCAACATAGACATTCTTAGCATAGCTCCAGTGTTAATCACCCATGCTTCTGATGAATATCTTCATCCTGCCTTTCCAAATATTGAAATTTTCCCTGTTAAACTTTGGACCTTCCCTCTTCATCATTTGACTAGGATGTTTACCTCAAGCAATTAAGCTTATAACTCAGAGGACCTGGAGGATGCTCTGATACCAATTGATAACTCAATGATGAGCAGATAGTACCAAACTAGTACTGAGAGGTGGGGTGAATCAGTACAGGCAAAAAACAATAGTCTTCAACCGGTTTGACAACAAACACTTCAAAATACTGGTAGACAGAGATACCTATTTGAAACAGAGTGCAATCGGTAAAGCTAAGAATGTCTGAGACAAGAATTAACTGGTTACTCACTTAGCCTTTCACCCAGCTTGATACTACACTACCATTTCATCCTTATGCATAAATAGGTGATCTATCATCAGATCATAATAACAGCTAGTTCAACATGTTTTATTGATAGGCATAAAACACAGAACCATCATATGCTTAACAAATAATAGAAAAGCGTCACAAAATAAAAGCATCACACATGACACACATTATTTTCACATGGAAACCCAATTGGGAAAAACCACGGTGGGGATGAATACCCACAAGCTGTTTTTGAACTCTTTGAAAGTCCGCTTTGTTAGGAGCCTTGTCCGATTAGAGACATTACAATAGGTTCTGCTAGGAACTGATCCTGTTAGAGATCACTCGATTAAGGAATGGCTACAATACCCGGTTAAGGGTTAAACCCTGTTAAAGGTTACCTTGTTAGAGGATTTCAAGAACTTAATAGCTAAAGGACTTTGAACTCAATAGCTTAGAGTTACCCTGTTAAAGGATTTTCAGCAAGCTAGTTAAAGCTACCCTGTTAAGGGATTTTCCAACTATTGAGATGGTTAGAGATCAACAGGTATTATAATGATCTGGTAACAACACTCAATGCCAATGCAGATCCACTTAAGCTCCTCTTTTCCTTCTGCACTTACACTCTGCAGGTATCACTTCTCTCCTTTTTGGTCTGGCAAGAATCACATATCCCTTCTCTTGGATACTCACACACAACTTTTGCCAACAACCCTAGAAAGAGTCACAACATCGACCTTATAGAAAATAGGTAGGTTGATAGCATAAACCCTAAACCCTAAACCTAATAGGTTAAGGAATTCAAATGGTTCAATCCTGATCATTCAGCATGTTGCATTAATCTCCATCGTTCATTTTCTGCCATTTTCATGGCAGCTAATAACCCATCACACTTTATCACCATTTTATAGTCTTCTCATATTCCCGAGGTAGATAGGAAAGATCTTCTTCATGCATGATCCTTCATGTACACAGGGCTTACGTGGCAACACGATCTTGTTCTTTGTTTTCATGCTAACTCATCGCACAAAGTCACCGGTTGAGCCACACAGGGTTGAAGCACTTCAACCGGAAACCCTAAAGTTGAGACTATGAACCGGTAGTCATTCAACGCTTCCATGTGCCTGTTCCCATAACCATATGCTGGTTCACCTTTGAACAAGCACACCGCTTCACTTTGGCACAAATGTCGGTTCATAGTGTTATACCGGTTCTCACATATGCCAGTTCACACCTCTGCAACATATTGACATCAATGACAACAGACAATGTCATTATGTCCTCATACCTGTTCACATAATGTCAACACTTGTTTGGTGTTAGGATGGCTTGTTTACAAAAGACTAAGAACATAGAAATTGAAGGGGATTCATTGAATATGATTTCACCTCTTCTGCAAGCATCTTCCTAGAAATCTGAATATATCATTCAAGAGGTAAGGAGAATCTTACCTTCCTTATAGTCTTACAAGATTCATCATTGTTATAGAGGAAAATTATTTGGCAGACTTCTTAGCAAATAAAGGATGAGAATTAGAGCAAGGTGAGAAAGTTTTATCTAATTCTGAAGTGCTAAAAAATAATCAGTTATGCAATCAAGTTAGGATGGATTCTTTCCCATCCTGATTCATTGTATTACTTGATTACAACTTTGAATCTTGGGGATCATTTGTGCTTGAGTTCTTGTATGCTCTACTTGTGGTCATGTAGAGTTTCATTTTTCCTAGTCATCACATCCACATCACTTCTTGGACATGTTATCATTCAAACTGATGTCGCAATTTCTACATATTTACCAAGGTCACATGTGTTGTCATTTATTATAGTATCATCATTTTCTGATACACCTCACGTTATGTCTCCATTGCATTGGAATTAGCTATACATGCTTCACATGTCCCCGCACACTCTGTTGGGTTGTGATTTCACTATCGGGGTGCCTTATGCAATGACCCGGCTTATAAATGAATCCGATTTCATGGTAGTTATATATTTCTCACATGTGAATAGGGTAATCTTTGTTTTCAACAGGGTATCTTTGCAAGGAAATTTTCATATCATACATGGACATTCGTGCCTCCAGGTTTTTGTACATGGACAAAACTGGAAACTCAATTGGACAATTATAATGTGTTTAAAGGGGATTCATGGATAGGAGGTGTTCTGGATAGGGCACACTAGGAGTAATTTTTATTTTTCGCAATTAGATGGTAAAGCAAGATTTTGTCAGTGTGCTTATATGTAATTTTTTGGATATCAGTTGGTAAAGTTCTATTTTGTACACAAATTTTTTTTTCATGGAGGCTATATGTATGTCACATCAATGATTGACTTTGTAATTTTCTGTAAAATCCTCGTCTGATAGTGTAATATTTTGTAACATTACAGACTCGTGTAAAAAATATTTTTTTTTATAACATTTGGAACTATAACTGAAGGTTTTCTTCCTGGCTCTTTCCTGTCGATATGCTCCCCTGAACCAGGTTTTGTAATAGATTATTTATATAATTAATCTATTATAGTGGCTTGCCACTTTTTTCGGAAAAAGAATAATAATAATTTAATCTGAAAACAATTTTTTATTATTTATATCTTTAAAAAGATTAAATACCTAAATTATACGAGTATATAAAAACTAAATATATATAAGATTAAATATTAATATATAATTAGTCATTTTTATATATCATTTATATTAGGTATAATCTAATTTATAAATTAAAGATTATATATATCTAAATTATAAATATAGTTTAGAAGATATTATTTAATGATTTATTCATAAATATTATTATTTTTGTATTAAGTATCATAGAATCACAAAGCTAATTTTTTGCTCATTCGAGCATCCACGTTACAAACTTATTACAAATACCAACTCCCTGCACCAAACTAGAAACAACAATTGGAAGACCAAGGGTCACAACTTGGAAATCCACTTTAAACAATGAGACAAATACAACCAATGGAAGACCAAGAGTCACAACTTAGAATTCTACACAAAGGTGTCCCTCATGGGAGTTGAACTTGGGTCTCCACATTGAGAACTCAATGCTTTAACCAACTAAGCTCAACCCCTTGGACCATAAATATTATTTGAATAAGTATGTTTAAGTATTATTACTTTAATGAGGAAACAAATTTTAATGTATAAATATAAAAAATATTGGTATTTATATAAAAATCTTTAACAAATATTTGAACTTATATAATTTAGATAAAAAATGTTATCTATTAAATTTAAACTTGTCAAAGACAAAATTAAGTTTTATTAATTCTCGATTCATGATATTGATTTTTAATTTAAATATATAATTATTTGGCATATAGTTTAGATATTACAAGTTATATTTCTAATTACATTAATCGGAATAATTTTAATATCTAATTAAAATTAAATAAAATAGAAACTAAATAAACCATTTTATTAAAATGAGAGCAATAAATGACATAGCAGTCAAAATGCGAAATAGCAGAGCAGATGTAAACAAGGCGGATGTATGGGCAAATGCAGATAGGCAAAGACATTGCCCTTAATGGGTCTTCAAAAATGAAGGTTGGGTTGATAAATGCAAAGTTAACCCCAATACAATAATCAACATTGGCAAATAGATAATAATTTTTCTCTTACATGTGCGGCTTGGGAAAATAAACAAACCAAGGAACACTTAATCCCTACAAAAAATGAGTGGCAACTGGTAAAATCAAGGAGAACAAGAAGAAACCAAAAAATTATCTCAAAATCTCCTAAACTTGAGTCATGTGGCTACAATGGAAAATAATGTTTTGGTAGCTATCCCTCAATGAGCTACAGAAGCCAATAAAGGCCCTATAGGGCATCTGAGATGGGTTGAGTGTAAATTATTTCATGTTGGCACTAAGAACCAAAATAATATAAGACTAGATAATAAGATTCAAAGGAATCAGGGTAATTTGGCACAAAAAACTCAATTTACATAGAATCGCCAATTCAAATATACTCATTAGAAAATCAATAGGATTAATGGACTGAATTCTACTCCATGAAGGCACTAGACCATTAGCGATTCTATGGTAAAACAAGCAGGAAATGAAAGACTCAATTCAATAGGGGAAATTAAAAGGCATTCATCATACATAACAAAATAATGGATGCAAGATAGAATCACTATAGAAAGAATGGTATATTCACAAAGTGGAGTGGATTAGGGCATCTGATTAACAACATTGTGAGAAGCCGGTATTGGGCATTCCCTAATTAGGTAAGTATCTCTATCCTTCCTAACAAATTTCTTTTCATAAATTGTATAAATGAGACATTAAAAAAGAATTGTTATTTGGGAAACCTGTAATTTATAAGGGTTTTGGTTTTCATTTTCTTGATTGGCAAATCAATTTTAACTCTAAATCATATAAGCCCAAGAGCTTTCCCAAATGGATTAAAATATCATATTTATCAATAAAATTGTTACATATGGAAACCCTAGAGGAGATAGGAAATGCTTTGGGGTCCTTTATTAGAGTAGAAGAAAAAAAATTCAACTCTACAAAGGTTAAGACTCTATTAGATATTGATGTAGATGTTAATAACCTAGAACCTCTAGAACTAATAATAGTGAAGGAGGCATACTTTATTAATCAAGAATTTTATGAAGGCCCCATTTAGGGTAATGTATTGACCAAAAAGGATAATGTAAAAAATAATTTGATCAAGCTCAACACAAAGACCTCACAGAGTGAGGGGATTAACATAAAATTTAATAATGATAAAGGGGGATTTGTAATTGAAAGTGTTAACCCCGAACACGATGTAAACAATTATGTGGATGCAAAATTAATCGAAGGCAAGGTAGCATTGAACCAGATATCAGTAGAGGCATAGTCGATTCAAAAAGAGGCAAGTAAAGAATTAGATTTCCTAAATAAAACTTTCAGAGATAAGTTGGAAGGAAAAGAGGAAATACAAGATGAAGTTGAGAAGGATGAATAGTGTAGAGGATGAAGGAATTCAGGACATGGTAGAAGAGGATCATACTCCTATAGAGTTAGAAGTTGTTGATGATATGATGGGAATAAACCATCCCATTGGATTAGAATATGAGATAGAAGAGGAGGATAGTATAGAAGTGGTTAATGAAAAACAAAGGTTAATATGAAAAATTATAGAGCTAGATGCTAAGAAGGTGGACGAGAATGTGAAAGAATTGAATAAGGAAAATTCTATGCACGAAGAGGAAAACCTGAATATAGTTAAATTGTGTTTGAATTTAAACTATCCTAATAAATATAATCTAGAGTGTGGAAAAACAACTAAGAAGAGAGGGAGGAAATCCCTAAATTAACTAAGAAAATTTGCAAGGGAAACATAGGATCAACCTAAAATCACATCACTATTACATAATGGGAAGGGGAAGTGCCTTCTCAAGGAGAAATGAAGATCACATCCTAGAATGTAAGGGGCTTGAATGCCCCCAACAAGAAGCACTTATTAAGTGCAGTGTAACAACTCTTAATTTAAAAATAGTTATGATACAAGAAACCAAACTTAGGGAAGAAGATTGGAGTAACTACAACAAGAAGTTGGGAATATCGAAAGTGGAATATATTCCAGGAGAAGGGGTTGTTGGAGGTTTAGCCATTTTATGGGACCCCAGGAGCGTCTTTTTCGAAGTAGTTATAAACAATACTCAGTGGCAGGGTGGATGGGTGAGAAGTATAAACAATTATCTATTTCTAAAATGTTTTATTTCATTTCAAAGTTGGAAAAGTTAAAACATAAAATACTTGAATGGAACAAGGAGTACTTCAAAAATATTTTTATAGAAAAGGAAGAATTAGAAGTAGAACTAGATAAAGTGAATGGAAGTGTTATAACAAATGGAATGGATCATAATAAATATGCCAAAGAAAAAGAGTTATTACATAGGTACGAAGCCATATTGACAAAAGAACAAATTTATTGGAAACAAAAATCTAGAGAAAATTGGTTGAGAGAAGGTGATAGAAACTCAATATATTTTCATAATAGTACCAAACAAAGAAGAAATATTAACAAAATCTACTGAATAAAAGGAGTAAGGGGTAACATAGTGGAACACCCTAAAGAGATAGCACAAGAAATAGTTAATTTCTTCAAGAATGCCCTAAATAATTGGGATTGTTTAGATTTAAGTTCACAACATCACATGTTAGAAAATATACCTAAAATCATTACAAAGGAAGAGAAGAAAATGCTTGTAAACTAGTAAATTTTCTTTATCAGAGATAGAAGTTGTGTTAAACCAATTACACCCTGATAAGGCACTTGGACCTGACGATTTCCTAGCATGCTTCTTTAAAAAATGGTGGCACTTTTTAGGAATAGAAATGATGGAAGCAATAGAAAACATGAGAAACTTAGGTAGAATTCTAAGGGAGTTCAATAATAATTTTTTCACACTCATCCCTAAAAAAGACAAATTGGAAGAATTGGATGACTACAGACCAATCTCACTTTGCAATATGATATATAAAGTGTTATCAAAAGCACTAGCAAATAGACTTAAAAAAGTTTTACCCTCCATTATTTTGGAAGAACAAACATGATTTATTCCTGGCAGATCCATCTTGGATGGAGTGATCTTAGCGCAGGAAACAATTAACTTTGTCCAACTGAACCTAGAACCTAGCATGCTAGTAAAATTTGATTTAAAAAAGGCTTATGATAAAGTAGGATTGAGATTTTTGTGTAAGTGTATGGAAGCTTTTGGTTTTGCTAAACAGTATATAAACTTAATCTTTAGTTGCATATCCACTCCCAGGTTCTCCATACTGGTTAATGGATCCCTTGAAGGGTATTTTGATATTTTGAGAGGGCTAAGACAAGGAGATCCGATCTCACCTTTTCTATTTATAATCATGGTAGAATCATTTGTAGGGAAATAAGTAGTGCACAAGCTCAAGGGAAAATTAGAGGGATTAAGGTGACAGAGGGAACTTTACAAATATAGCCCACCAACAGTTTGCAGATGACACAATGCTCTTTGGCCAAGGGAGAAAGATAGAGGCTAAAGCATTTACTAAGGCCTCAGGTCAAATGGTTAATGCAAACAAATTTGAAATATACTTTCTAAATACAAATAGCTGAAGAGAGGAAATTTTTTATCAAGTATTAGGCTTTAAAAAAGGGAATTTTCCTTGTAGATATTTGGGATTACCTCTGGATAAAGGGTGTAGGGTAAATAGACTATGGGATACAATCATGAAAAAAATGGAGCACAAGATGGATTCATGGAAAGTAAAATGGTTATCAAATGTTGGCAGAGCTACAATGTTGAAATCAGTCCTTTCTGGAATCCACACATATCAAATGTCTTGATTTCCTTTAACACAAGGTGCCAAAGAAAAAGTGGAAAAGCAAATGAGGACTTTCTACTGGTAGGGGGTGTCAGAAGATAGAAAACTAGTGCTAATCAGCTGCGATAAAATTTGCAAGGATAAGTGCACCAAGATGGTGAACAAAAAGAGGGGTATAAGTGGCCACTTTTTTCTTTTTTTTTTTTTTTTTTTCTGAAAACAGGTAAACCTGAACTTTAAAGAGCCATTTGAAGGTCATGCACTCAAAACTAGGAGTTGAGAAAAGAATAAGAATTGTAGTACTTTGAATCTAGTTTCTAAACTACTAATTTTTTAAAAAATTGGATAAGATTAAGAGGGTCAAACCTTTCACACACGAAAAACTATTCCTGATTTTTTCAGAAAAATATAACATAGCTATTTTCGTGCACTGCACAAAATATATAGTTAGATTTATTATTTTGCAAAAACCTTTGGTAGGATGATAGGTAAGAGTGAGATCTAGATGCTGTGTATTTTTTTGTTATTTTCCATTGATTATTTTATTTTTTATGGTTTTTGTAAGTGACCGCATCCTAAAAATTTGGTACCTGTTCATGCGCTGGGCATAACTTGCATCAAAATAATCAAAAATGCAATTTTTTTTAAAAAAAAGTGTATAGAATCTAGTGTAGAACAATAATATATAATGTATTTTGAATTTGGTCAAGTATATCAAAATTTATTAAAAAAATGGTAGACATATGTCTGTGAGGACTGTCAAGGCACTGATAAAGAAAAATAAAGTTTACTATGCTAATGTTGTCCAAAAATTAAAAAAATTATATGGTCAGAAAACTAAGAAGATGTGTGAGATTATGGTGGTAATTTTAGAGATACCCACTTGATCATTTGTAAACCTAATGACGATGAAGTCAAGAAATCATGGTGGAGGATGAAAAAACATGTAAAGGAACAAAAACGGGGGGAAATGGGCTTTCAAGCCTTAGGGTCATTTTCCAACCCTCTTTCCAAGCCAAAACCTGCATGGGTTTTGAAGAACCAAAAGTACTATTCAGAGTTCTAAATAACCCGTAGGGTTATGAAGAACTAGAAATTTTTTTTTTTGTTTCACAAAACTCGTACGGGTTATGAAGAACTAGAAATATTTTTTTTTGTTTCACAAAACCCGTACGGGTTATGAAGACATATTAATGTATGCTTGTAAACTTAGAATTTACTACACGTTTTAGACATACCTAGATAATATGTGTTTATGTATGTATATATGCATATCTATAGTTATATATACATATATTTATATTGATATATGTATATATGTTTGTATACATGCATGTATCTCTTCTTTTCCCCTCTCTCTCTCTCATCTTACTTCCCCCATCATTGTCTTTGTCTATTCTAAGCCCTAATTATCTTCCTTGAGTTCTATCTCATCTCTCTCCCCCTCACACTTCTCTATTTTTTGATTCTCTCACCCTTTTCTCCTTCTTGTTCTCTCTCTACCTCATGTCTCTCACCCTCTCCTCCTCTCTCTCTCTCTCTCTCTCTCTCTCACACACACACACACACACACACACACACACATTATCCTATCCTATTCTCACCCTCTCCCCCTTCTCTCTCTTTCTCTCCCCCTTTCTCTCCCTCTCACCCCTCTCCCTCCCCCTTTCGTTATCTTAAATCTCTCTTTCTCTCCCTCTCTCTCTCCTATACTCTCGCTCTCTCTCCCTCTCCCTCTCCCTCTCTTTATTCTATTCTCCCCATATCCGCCCTCCCTCTCCCTTCCTCTCCCTCCCTCCCTCCCTCTCCCTCCCTCTCTCCCTCTCCCCCTCTCCTTTTCCCAATCTCCCTCTCTCTCCCTCTCCCCCTCTCCTTTCCCCAATCTCCCTCTCTCCCTCCCCCTCTCCTTCTCTCCCTCTCTCCCTCTCCCTTTCCCAATCTTCCTCTCTCTCCCTCTCCCTCTCCCTTCCTCTTTCCCTCTCCCCTTCTCCTTTTCCCTCCCTCTCCCTCCCTCTCTCTGTATCCCCCCTCTCCTTTTCACAATCTCACTTCCTCTCCCTCTCCCCCTCTCCTTTCCCCAATCTCCCTCTCTCTCCCTCTCCCTCTCTCTCTCCTTTCCCCAATCTCCCTCTCTCTCCCTCTCCTTCTCTCCCTCTCTCCCTCTCCCCCTCTCCTTTCCCCAATCTCCCTCTCTCCCTCCCCCTCTCCTTCTCTCCCTCTCTCCCTCTCCTTTTCCCAATCTCCTTCTCTCTCCCTCTCTCTCCCTCTCTCTCTCCCCCTCTCCTTTTTCCAATCTCCCTCTCTCTCCCCTCCCTCCCTCCCTCTCTCCCTCTCCCCCTCTCCTTTTCCCAATCTCCCTCTCTCTTCCTCTCCCCCTCTCCTTTCCCCAATCTCCCTCTCTCCCTCCCCCTCTCCTTCTCTCCCTCTCTCCCTCTCCCCCTCTCCTTTCCCTAATCTCCCTCTCTCCCTCCCCCTCTCCTTCTCTCCCTCTCTCCCTCTCCCCCTCCCCTTTCCCCAATCTCCCTCTCCCCCCTCTCCTTTTCCCAATCTCTCTCTCTCTCTCTCTCTCTCTCTCTCTCTCTCTCTCTCTCTCTCTCTCTCTCTCTCTCTCTCTCTCTCTCTCCCTCCCTCCCCCTATCCTTCTCTCCCTCTCCCTCTCCTTTTCCCTCCCTCTCCCTCCCTCTCTCTCTCCCTCTCCCCCTCTCCTTTCCCCAATCTCCCTCTCTCCCTCCCCCTCTCCTTCTCTCCCTCTCTCTTTCCCCCTCTCCTTTCCCCAATCTCTCCTTTTTCCAATCTCCCTCTCTCTCCCTCTCCCCTTCTCCTTTCCCCAATCTCTCCTTTTCCCAATCTCCCTCTCTCTCCCTCTTCCCCTCTCCTTTCCCCAATCTCCCTCTCTCCCTCCCCCTCTCCTTCTCTCCCTCTCCCCCTCTCCTTTTCCCAATCTCCCTCTCTCTCCCTCTCCCCCTCTCCTTTCCCCAATCTCCCTCTCTCCCTCCCCCTCTCCTTCTCTCCCTCTCTCCCTCTCTCTCCCTCTCCCTCTCCCTTCCTCTCTCCCTCTCTCCCTCCCCTTTTCCCTCCCTCTCCCACCCTCTCTCTCCCTCTCCCCCTCTCCTTTTCCCTCTCTCCCTCTCCCTCTCCCCCTCTCCTTTTCCCTCCCTCTCCCACCCTCTCTCTCCCTCTCCCCCTCTCCTTTTCCCTCTCTCCCTCTCCCTCTCCCCCTCTCATTTTTCTAGTTCTACATAGCCCATACGGGTTATGTAGAACTAAGGCCAAAACTTCTAGTTCTACATAACCCGTACGGGTTATGAGAAATTGTGAACGTTGACATATAAGGTTTCCATAACCTATACGGGTTATGGGAAAATCTTTATATATTTTAGTCCCAACAGCCTAAAAACCAGCATTGCAAGTTGTTTGAAGGCCCCACTTCTTTTGCACATGATTTTCTAGAACAGTAACTGTCGGGTTTTCGTATTCTTTTGTCACTTTTGCTTTCGAATGATTGATTTTGAAGTTATTTTATAATTGTTACTTTAGATAATAACAAAATCATGATCATTTGTTGTTTTTTTGCTTTGATTATGATTTATTTGTCTTGTATTTTGGTTTTTTTAATGTTATTTTATTATTGTTACTTTAGATTATAACAAAATGATGATCATTTGTTGTTTTTTTTCCATTTGATTATGGATTTTCATCATGATGTTATGTGGAGGACAATGGGAAAGAATAAGAGATGAACAAATGAACAAAGAGAGGTAGCAAAGGAAAGACAAAGGGAGCGTATGAAGAGATTACATGAAGGTGCATCATCTAATGCACCTAATGAAAGTGATGAACATTCAACAATTGAAATTGATATGATTAATGCACCAAATCAAAATGATCAACATACACCAATTCAAATACATATGATGAAAGCACCCAATGAATGCAATGAACATACACCATTTGAAAATGATTCGGTCAATGCACATGTTAATGAAATTGAAGAAGATATACCTGTAGTGTCCTAAAATTGTGACACTTGCAATTTCGACCGCATTTGGGTCTTCATGATGGCGATGCAACACGGAACCTGAATGGAGACCCCGAAACTTGTTCATGACATCAAAAACTGCATTTTTTCAGCACCCTAGCCTGATCCTCCTTGCACCCTGCTGTCCCTGGAGGTGGGACCATGGCGCCCAATGCCCTGGTCCTTCAAGACTAGGGCACCCAGTGCCCTAGTCTCCCAGGACCATGGCACCCAGCGCCCTGGTCCCTGGCCCTATTTTTGGGCCCGGTCTCTTTTGGGTCTCGGGTCTTTATGTTTGCAAATTATGTTTCCTGGTCGGCCTAAGGTCGGAAAAATCAATCCTTTAACCCTAATTAACAAGTATATAAACTACATTTTCCTCTCCCATTTGGGGCAGATGAAAAGAGGAAGGACATATGTGTACAAGACATGGAAACGATATTCAAACATTCAAGCATTCAAGCATTCAAGCATTCCTTCAAGCAATTGATCATTCTAAGTCTCCATTCAAGGCTAAGTGTTACATTCAAGACAAGGATTCAACCATTGAAGAGGAGATCACATACAACATACAACATACAACAACATTTACACCTTCGCATGTAAGAATACAAACATTCTTACAACAAGGTATCAAGTACTTGTTTACATTACAATCATTTACATTTACAGCATTCTCATTTCTTGGTTAATTCCAAAACCGGGGTTTGACCTAAGGGCAAACCCCTAATCCCTAGCCCCCCAATCATCTTCGCTTTTCTATGTGTAGGTTGCACGTACGCGGCTGTAATTGAAGATCTGGAATCCTTGTGCAGAGACGAACAGATCCCCCTTCGTTTCGCGGATTTTTCGGAGGACAGTGTGCACGCCGGGCGCCATCGTCCCGTCAACTTTCGCTCAAATTTGCAGGACAGCACCGTCTCAACATTTTACTGCTAATTCCAGGTCCGCAGCTTCATCCTATATTCCTATCTCTGTTTATAAGTGAATCTTTCTTACTTTTCATGCGTTCCTAGCTTAATCCTTCTATCTACATTCTTTACAAAAGAGGGTAGCCTTGCTGTCTTAACCCTTGAAACTCATTTAGAATCCAATCTTGCATTGTGTGGGATTGGATCTTGTGGGTTTCAACCCCTCTTTTGAATGTAAAGTCTCCCCTAAGTGAAAACCATCAACCCTAGTGACCTCCTTCCCCTCTCCTCGGAGTGGTGGGGGAAACACCTAGGGTTCGCTCACGATTTTTCGCTTTACATTTTGGTGAACCCGACGTGAACATCCTTTCTGATTATTCATGGTTAGATCTAAAAATTGGATGCCTTGATTACATTTCCATGTTTGATCTTTTGCAAATTTTAGAGGTTAATTGCATAAAAACCCTAAATTTTCTTTTTAGTAATTGAGCTTGTGAAATGTTTAATTGTTAATGCTTGTTTCAGATCTACCCTTCTATTGCAAATTATCAAATCATATATGTGCTTTAATTTTGAAAATTAAGTGGTTAAGTGTCAAAACCCTAATTTTTAAAACCCTCTTGATTCAACCTTTGACCGACCATTTCACTGATCAAAACATCTCCAAATCAGCTGTAACTTTGGATTCCACAATAAAATCATAATATCTTTCATCCCTGAAAATTTGGAAAAAAGTTGCGAGGACCGTGTGCACCCCGAGCGCCATCGTCCCCGAAATTTTTTTTGAAATTTCGGGAGTTAGATCTTACTGTATTTTTCTGCTAAAATCCAGAATTTTGGCTAATTTTATCAATTACAACACTTTCAAAATTAAAGTCAAAGTTGGTCTCATGATTGCTTGGATTAAGGCTTCTAATCATTCAAAAATTGTTGAAATTGAAATTTTGTGGCAAAATTGTGTTCTTACTATCCTAACTCTGAAAAGTGTGTTGGCATTCATTCAAAATTTCAGTGCTTTATTCAAATTTTTTGCAATTTGTGACTTTTGAAATTAAGTGTTTAATTACAACAACTTTGATTTCCGCTTTCAAAATTGAATTTTGCGTGAAATTGAGTCAACCTTTAAAATTCAAAGCTTGCATTGCTCTTAGTATTCCCTCTAAAATCATACAATTCAAAATTTCAGTTTCCCTCTCTTTTCCAAAATTCAAATTTTGCATTTTTCAACAATCTTGGTAGGGTTCAATTTTGAGATTGCAACTTTAATTTGGCCTATCTACAGATCGTAAAATCACTCAATTTTTTTCAGGTTAGCTTTAAAATCATCATAACTTTCATCCCTAGAAATTTGGAAAAAAGTTGCGAGGACCGTGTGCACTCCGAGCACCACGGTCACTGACATTTTTTCCAAAATTTTGGGAGATTGTCGTGATTGCATTTAACAGCTTAAATCTAGGAGATTGGCTGATTTTATTGAAATTTGCTACCTCTAAATTCAAAATTTTCTCTCTCTCTCTCTAGTGCATGAGTTTTACAACAATAAGCCCTACTTACACTATTCCCGTTAGACGAAGCATTAGAATTAAGTCTTTCCAAGGTTTAATTACCAAGGAGATGGAACCTAATTTGAATAGCCTTTTTAACGAGGACACGGGTAATTCCTCTAATCCTCTTAATGATGAAGAAGCTCTCCATGAGGTTTCTGTAGAACAACTTTCAAAATTGGATAACCAATTTGATGATTTTCAGCAATGGATGTCTCAAGAATATCCCGATAGTCAACCTCTTTCATTAATTGAGGGTTTAAAACGTATGGTTCAAAGTGATAAGAATGGAATTGATATTTTGCGTGGTATTGCACACATTGTGGATTCGAATGTGATGCCTATGAAGAGTTGTGCCGAAACTTTAGGTTATACACAACCTCCTACTCAAGTCAATCATTCTATTCCTTTGACAACTTCTATTGCTAGCATACCTACCTTTACATCAAACATAATGACTACTTCTATACAAGACATTCCCCCTATGATCACTAGTCATAGGGGCAATCCTTCTTCTTCAATTAACCCTCTTTCTTCATTCAATCCAACTTCTTCATTCATTCCTTCAATGAGTGTTCCTATTACATCTCCACAAATGAACATGATGCAAGGGGGCAATTCATTTAACCATTCCATTCCTCCTTGTAGTGCTCCTCTTTTCCAATCATCTCCTATGACTAACTATCATAGTGTCCCGCCACCTTACTCTCAATCAATACCTTCTTTCAATAACATAATACCTCCATCACAATCTAACACATCTAATATGAACTCCTCGACTGAAGCGACCATTAACAATCTTGCACAAACTGTCTCTTCTTTACAGCAACAAATTGCCTCTATGAATCAATCTAAGTTTAGTGTGCCCACATTTGATGTGGTGAGCCCACTTTCTCTTGAAATTGTTTGAGCTATCCCTCCTAAACATGTTGAAATCCCGCATTTGGAGCTTTATAATGGTAAAGGTGATCCTCTAACACATGTTAAGACTTTTCAAACAATATGTACCGATTTTGCTTATGACCAAAGGTTGCTTGCAAAACTGTTTACTAGAACATTAAGAGATAAAGCCCTACAATGGTATTGCTCGTTGCCTTCTTATTCTATAACTTCTTTCGAACAACTTGCAAATGCTTTCATTCAACAATTTCAAAACAATATAAGTCCTAAAGTTACTTTGATTGATTTAATGCATTGTAAACAAGGTGTTAAAGAAAAAGTGACTGATTTCATTGGTAGATATAAGCATTTGTATGCTCAAATTTCTTTTCCAGTGCCTGACAATGATATTCAAAGAATCTTTATTTCTAATTTACAAAAAGATATTCGAGACAAACTCCTATTTTCTGAGTTTAGTTCTTTCCAACAGTTGTGTGCAACTCTTCACAATTATCAACTGACTGTGAGTCAAATGGAACAAGCAAATCCTATGGCTCCGAGTGATAAGGGTGATAGTAGTCAAAAACCATTTGGGAAGTTTAAACCGAATAGAGAGTCCATTAAATTCAATGAAAACATCATCAACAACAATGTGAATGCAGCATCAGGTGTGCCTCCTATTTCTAAGTTTTTCAAGAAAGAAAGAAAGTTTACTCCTTTGAACGAATCATTGCATAGTATTATGAATAAGTTATTGGAACAAAATGTGCTTACTCTCCCTCCTATAAAGCAAATTGATCCTACAAAGATTAATTCACCCTATTTTGATAACAAATCTTTTTGTCAATTTCATCGTCGACCTGGGCATGATACTGAAAAATGTTTTGCTTTAAAGGGTAAAATTCAAGATTTGATTGATAATAATAATATCTCTATTTCAGGAGTGAATGATAAAGGCAACACATCTGTAGCTCCTCCTAACCAAATTTTTAAGATTTTTACTGATCCATTACCTTCTCATACCTCTAATGTGATTGAGACTAATGATTCCTCTTTCTCATCTGATGGTCTTGTGTCTATGACTCCGAATGTGATTAACTTTGTAGAGCAGCAAGAAAACCCTAAAGAACCTTCCATCACATTTGATTCTAGTGAAACTATCAGGGCACCTGATGGTCCTTTATACATAGTTGCAAAAGTCAAGAATACACCTTGCCATGGAGTGCTTATTGATCCTTCTTGCATGGTTAATGTTATTACTGAAGAATTTATTTTTACTTTGCAATTGAATCAAGTGATCTATGACAAAACAAATGTGATTGTGAAATTATTTGATGCATTTTCTTCTCCTACAATTGGTTCTATTACATTACCAATTGAAGTCCATAACAAATCCCTTAATGTAAACTTTGCTATTATTCCTTCATCCGAACAATTTCGTGTGAAGCTTGGCTATCCTTGGCTATCTTCAATGAAAGATATTGCTTCTCCTATTCACAAGTGTTTGAAATTTCCCCATAATGGTGAAGTTGTTACTGTCAATCATAGTCTCTTTAAACCAGCTGAAAGAACTTCTAGCGTTCCTATTGATTATTTTTGGCCTAAACAATTCCAATCTCTTCCTCCGCGAAGTGATCATCTTTTCAAATCTTATCAAAAGTGGAAAACAGATATGATCCTATCTCTAAGTGAACCTAGAACACCCAAACTTGATATTCCTATCATTCTTGAGAAGGAAGTTCTTCCTTTGAAAGATAAAACTAATGTCTTTCCTCAAGAAGATTCCCAACCCATTCCTATGGATGTGACTATGTCTATGTCTCATAAACTTTCTAAAAGTAGGCCTATACCTCCTCGTCATGATGGACTTGGTCTCCTTCCTAAACCAAATATTCCTCCTTTATATGGAGCAGTTCCTCCTCCTTCCTCTTATGGAGAGAAGAGACCTTCCTCTTCTCCTATTATCCAGCCTACGAGACCACAACCTAAACACCCAAGTGATAAGGATGAGAAA
This sequence comes from Cryptomeria japonica, assembly GCF_030272615.1. Taxonomy (NCBI): domain Eukaryota; kingdom Viridiplantae; phylum Streptophyta; class Pinopsida; order Cupressales; family Cupressaceae; genus Cryptomeria; species Cryptomeria japonica. The sequence continues at coordinate 623,804,698 of NC_081407.1, forward strand.
ATTCCTCCTCCTCAATCTTCTCCACTTCCTACTAAGACTAGATGAAATCGTTCTGCGCGTGAACGCCGATGAAAGCGTCGTCTTAGAGCTTAGGTAGCTGCTTCTCAAACTTTGCAATCCCCAAAAACACCTTCAACAAGCATTATTCCATTTTCTCCAAAATCTCCTAAACATAAGATGCATGATGGTCTTGATCCTGTGCGAGTTAAAGATCCTATTTTTATAAATCTTGATGATGATATAGATGAAAATGTTATTCATGATGAAAATGTTACTTCTTTTCATTCTGATAGTGAATATGAATATGTTGATGTTGATAACCATTTATCTAACGAATTTTCTAAAGCACTTATCCTAGCTCCTAGACAAGAACAACGTGGCTTGGAACATGAACATAGCCCTTGTTTGGATCTTGTGATAGCTCCATCTGCTGTGTTGGATGTTCCTCCTCTAGCGTGTTCTCTGCCTTCCCGAAATATTGATCAGCAAGATCGAGGGGTGGATGACGTGCTAGACTAGTTTCATTAGCATAGCAGACTCTCTCCTCCTCTCTTTTGTTACTTCTTCTATGTGTTATTCTCATTCTTCTATTTGTTGTCCTTAGTGTTGTCTACTTGAGGACGATGCAAAGCATTGAGATCTCTTTTGGTCTCTCTCATGTTGACTCAAAAGACACATGTGTTCCCTTCTTCTAGGTGACCTTCCTTGATTGGGGAATGAAGAACAATTATGCATACATACATATGATATATACATGAATTATCATACAACATACTGACCCCGAGGAAAGCGAAGTCACCTCGTGCTTTGTGTTTTGTGTCTATTATCCTTGGGTTTATCTCACACTTGGGGGCTAAATCTTTGTGATAACGTGCTCCTTTCCTTTCTCATTTTTTTTGTGTATCACTACTTTAAAGAAATCACCCCCGTTGAGGCATGTGCGATCGCTTTAACGTAGGGGGGCATACACCCCGTCTATCCCTTCAGGATACTTGAAAATCTCTTGGCAAACTTAGCTTTGCCTTAAAAAATTTTGGTATTTCTCTTGCATGACTCATAGTGAGGGAACCTTACTACTGACAGTCATGGTTCTCCCTCGTGATCTTCCCTTTTACTTTGTCAATCGAAGTCGTAAGATCCTTAGTCCACTGGGGGCTTGGTGTGTCTTGCCTCCTTGACGTGGTGAAAGTCTTTCAATGTTGTTTCCTTGTACTTTATTGGAAGTATGAGCGTACGCTTATACTCCCGCTAAAGTGGGGGCTAAATGTAGCGTCCTAAAATTGTGACACTTGCAATTTCGACCACATTTGGGTCTTCACGATGGCGATGCAACACGGAACCTGAATGGAGACCCTGAAACTTGTTCATGACATCAAAAACTGCATTTTTTCAGCACCCTGGCCTAATCCTCCTTGCACCCTGCTGTCCCTGGAGGTGGGACCATGGCGCCCAGCGCCCTGGTCCCTGGCCCTATTTTTGGGCCCGGTCTCTTTTGGGTCTCGGGTCTTTAGGTTTGCAAATTATGTTTCCTGGTCAGCCTAAGGTCAGAAAAATCTGTCCTTTAACCCTAATTGACAAGTATATAAACTATATTTTCCTCTCCCATTTGGGGCAGATGAAAAGAGGAAGGACATATGTGTACAAGACGTGGAAACGATATTCAAACATTCAAGCATTCAAGCATTCAAGCATTCCTTCAAGCAATTGATCATTCTAAGTCTCCATTCAAGGCTAAGTGTTGCATTCAAGACAAGGATTCAACCATTGAAGAGGAGATCACATACAACATACAACATACAACAACATTTACACCTTCGCATGTAAGAATACAAACATTCTTACAACAAGGTATCAAGTACTTGTTTACATTACAATCATTTACATTTACAGCATTCTCATTTCTTGGTTAATTCCAAAACTGGGGTTTGACCTAAGGGAAAACCCCTAATCCCTAACCCCCCAATCATCTTCACTTTTCTGTGTGTAGGTTGCAGGTACGCGGCTGTAATTGAAGATCTGGAATCCTTGTGCAGAGACGAACAGATCCCCCTTCGTTTCACGGATTTTTCGGAGGACCGTGTGCACGCCGGGCGCCATCGTCCCGTCAACTTTCACTCAAATTTGCAGGACAGCACCGTCTCGACATTTTACTGCTAATTCCAGGTCCGCAGCTTCATCCTATATTCCTATCTCTGTTTATAAGCGAATCTTTCTTACTTTTCATGCGTTCCTAGCTTAATCCTTCTATCTACATTCTTTACAAAAGAGGGTAGCCTTACTGTCTTAACCCTTGAAACTCATTTAGAATCCAATCTTGCATTGTGTGGGATTGGATCTTGTGGGTTTCAACCCCTCTTTTGAAATTAAAGTCTCCCCTAAGTGAAAATCGTCAACCCTAGTGACCTCCTTCCCCTCTCCTCGGAGTGGTGGGGGAAACACCTAGGGTTCGCTCACGATTTTCCGCTTTACAATACCATTTGAATTTGATGTGATCAATGCACATAATGTAGCTAATGAAAATGAAGAGCATGCACCAATCTTAACACCTCTTAGAATAATTCGTAGAAAACCAAAGTTCCTAATAGATATTGATGAAAATATTGTGAAGCCAATGCATGATAAAATTTCTGAAAGAACTTGTAGAAGAATGGTTAGAAGAATTTGGAATAACTATTTTGAAAACTTAAATCAAAGTGGAAGATGCCAATTAGTTGTTGAAATGATTAAAAATCTGAAATTTAGAGAGACAATGAAAATTTTGGGGTTAAGAACATTCAAAAATAATAGTGAAAGAACCATTGTGAGAAATATTTTTGATGCATACCAAGCCATTGGTTCGAAATCACGCACTAAAGATGCTAATGTTACTCGTTGTGTCCTCGCATCAACCACAATGGGAAAGGAAGTGAAAAAATCTCGTTTAATAAGCAAAACAAGCAAGTCATTAAGGATAAGTAGAACCACATTACACTATGCCTTAGAGAGGCGAGAGAAAATCGAGGATCCTAACAATAATTCTCTTTGGGCATTCTCGGGTAGACTCCCATGCAAGGACAAGGTTGTTGTTGATGCACTAAGAATGTTAATTGAGAGATATTGGCATGACAACACAAGGGTTTCACCCAACCAAAGAGATGTTGTTAGAAGGCGAATTGGAATTAGTAATCGTGAGCCACATCCAAAACACTATTTAGATACAACTCAAACACAATTTTATGAAAGGTTTCTTTAAAGCTTTCCTCAGATTAAAATTAGTCAAAGATTTTTTGAGATGACAAAACCATTTTATGTTAAGATTAATCATGCGTGTACTACATGTTGTTGTAGAGTCCATGTTGAATTTTCTAGGCATTATGATATTTATCACTATATCTGTTGTACTTTGCACACTAACGATGTTTTGCAGGAATGTGGTCTACAAGCACCTCCTAAGTCACCGAGAGAATTTATTTCAAGTGTACTATGTAGATGAGATGACGGGTGTATTTATTATAAGATGATGTGTTTGAGAGGTTTTTGTCCTACATGTGGTGGTTTGCAACAGTTGCATAGATGCCTACATCTGGAAAACACACATGAAATTGGTAAGGAACTAGTTTCTAAAATATAAGTCAGTCACATATGGTGTTAAAGATGGAAAAGAATTAAAGAGGTGTGAGTTAGTGAAAAGGGATATATGCCTAGCTGATTTTATGAAGATGTTTCAAGAGAAACTAGTATATGAGTACATAGGTCACACACATAGAGCTAGGTGGTTAGATCAGCAATTCAAGTTGTGTAAGGACACTTTCCCCCTTGGCACTATTGTCTCTGTTGTTGATTTTATTGAGAATTATACACTAAAGACGCAAAATGAAGTACAATCTATGTATTACCACTCTACACAAGTTACAATTTTTGTACACATAGCATTCATGCATGCACATGATAGCACCGAGGAGGACAAAAAGGTTATAAGAGAATATCACTTCTATATCAGCGATGATCATACTCATTCCTCAGAGTTTGTGTAAGGATGCTTTACAGTCTTCTATGATAGTTTAAGGGAAAGAGATATAAGATACAACCAACACTTAATATGGTCGGACAATTGCACCTCACAATTCAAGAATGCAAGGATGTTCTACTGGTTGACTAGGATGCATGTGACAAGTGGTGTGCAACATTTTTGGAATTTCATTAAGGCAGGGCATGGAAAGGGAGAGCATGATGGTGCGGGAGCATGTGTGAAAAGAGCTCTTACCAAAGAGGAATTGAAGTACGAAGGTGGTGCAATGTTAATAGATGCAAAAACAATTGTGCAATGGTGTAGCTCTACGATGGGACCAGGTAATGCAGGTAAGTCTATGGTTTCTAGATATTTTTGGTTAATAAGTGAATCTAACATTGAAAAATATCTAGATTTTTGTACACTTACTGGATCAAGTGACATGTATTCATTTAGAAGTTCAAATGCAACATCACTAGTTATTTATACTAGACATATTGCATGCTTTTTCTCTTCGTGTATGCAATTTTTGTGGGATGAATGTGAATCAAAAGAGTAGGTTGACCAATGGTCTTGTAGACCTTTGGAAACCCTAGATACATATCAACTTCCTAGAGCACTACAAATGAACCGGATTGAAGTATTAGTGGATTTTGACCATGTATCAGACATAGTTGAACCAGGTAAAGGGTTGCAATTTGCTACAATTTTAAGCTTAATTTATTAGTATTAACTTATGTTGATTTTGGTATTAACTTATATCCTTCTATTAAATGCAGGTCATGTATATGCAGTTATTGCGGATGATAACAATGAAGAAGGAACATATTACTTTTTGTGTCATTGTATTGAGGCCAAAAAGAAATTGACTTCTACAGTGGTTGATGGAGAGGGTATTGAGTACCCAATAGGATCCGTTGTTGTGACAGGGACATGGCTTAGAAGGTACCGTTGTTGTGTCGAGTTGTATTGAGACCTCTTAAACTCATTTATTTAGTAGTCATTGTATTGATTTTGGCATTATCCTTCTATAAAATGCAGGTACCCTATCGAAAATTCTAATGCCTGGTTGTTTGAGGACTTTAAACACATAGACATATTCTTCATTACTCAAACCTTCTTGTTGCAACAAATATTCATTTGATTAAATATCGTGGTAGACCTCTTAACAAGGATTTGTATATAGTTCGTGAATCAGACCATGAAGCAATACTTGAGACATGAAGGGTTAGAGCTGATCCAAAAGGTTCACTTGATTGATTTTGGGCCATCTAGAAGAATAATTCTACAATATGGTAGAATAATTTTGATAATTTTGTATATATCTTTTGCAAAACGTTGTAACTTCGCTTTTTTGGATGTGCTCTACATGCATATGAGTTGTAATGTACATATGTAGATGCCAAATTTTGTATATAAAAACATCAATGAGTTGTAATGTGCATATCTAGATGCTAAATTTTGTATAAAAAAATAACAATGAGTTATAATGTGCATATCTAGATGCTAAGTTTTGTATAAAAAAGAAACAACGAGTTGTAATTTGCATATTTAGATGCAAAATTTTGTAAATATAAATAGTAATGAGCTTGATCATTTATATAAGATGCCAAATTTTATATATGAAAGTGGCCATGGGCTAATTTGCAAATTTTGAGAGCCAAATTTGTACCATTTGATTATAAATACATTTGTAATAAACTTGTACCATTTTTCCAAGTATTTTGGGAAAGTTTTGAGTTATTATTGAATTACTCTTCAATAGGGAAAGTTTTGAGTTATTATTGAATTACCTGATTTGATGATTTTTGATGTGACAGAAAAAATATCGCCACAAGAAAATGGAATCGAGTTGCCCAAAATCGAGATAGGATTTTGTAGGAAGCAACAACATGACCCCATAGGTTCAAACGGATTATCCATAAGTGCCACGGTCTCCGAGTTACGGGACGTCAAAGTTTGACCATTTTTTCCGCTTTGAGCGCTCAAGGGAAAATGTCGCTACGAGGTGGCTTGTAACGATCAAACGTCTTGGGGAGTGAGACAAGGGAACACCTAGCATAAACACGGCCACTCGGATGCACTCGCACTGATGGTTCATTCCCACAACAATAAGAATGAAAGAGGCACTATTTTGCCACCTCTCATTGACAGTTTTTGACAGTTTTTGATGCAACAAAAAAAATCTAACCACAAGAAAATAGAATCGAGTTTCCCAAAACCGAGATAGGATTTTTTAGGAAAAGAAATCATGACCCCATAGGTTCAAACGGATCATCCATAAGTGCCACGGTCTCTAAGTTACGGGATGTCAAAGTTTGGCCCTTTTTTCCACTTTGAGCACTCAAGCGAAAACGTCGCTACGAGGTGGCTCGTAACGATCAGATGTCTTGGGGAGTGAGACAAGGGAACACCTAGCTTAAAAATGGACACCTAGATGTGCTTGGGCTAACGGTTCGTTCCCACGACAAGCAGAACAAAAGATGCACTATTTTGCCACCTCTCATGGATGGTTTTTGACAGTTTTTTATGCGATAGAAAAAATCTAACCACAAGAAAAGGGAATCGAGTTGCCCAAAACTGAGATAGGAGTTTTTAGGTAGTGAAAACATGATCCCATAGGTTCAAATGGATCATCCATAAGTGCCACAAACTCCGAGTTAAGGGATGTCAAAGTTTGACTATTTTTTCCACTTTGAGCACTCAAGGGAAAACGTCGCTACGAGGTGGCTCGTAACGATCAGATGTCTTGGGGAGTGAGACAAGGGAACACCTAGCATAAACCTAGCCACCTAGATGCACTCGTGCTAACAGTTAGTTCCCATGACAAGCAGAATGAAAGATGCACTATTTTGCCACCTCTCATTGACGGTTTTTGACGGTTTTTGATGCGACAGAAAAATCTAACCACAAGAAAATGGAATCCAGTTGCCCGAAACCGAGAGAGGATTTTTTAGGCAGTGACAACATTACCCCATAGGTTCAAATGGATTGTCCATAAGTGCCACAGTCTCCGAGTTACGGGACGTCAAAGTTTGACCGTTTTTCCACTTTGAGCACTCAAGGGAAAATGTCACTACGAGGTGGCTTGTAATGATCAGACATCTTGGGGAGAAAGATAAGGGCACACCTAGCATAAACACAGCCACCCAGACATGCTCGCATTGACGGTTCATTCCCACGACAAGGAGAATGAAAGATGCACTATTTTACCACCTCTCATTGATAGTTTTTGACAGTTTTTTATGCGACAGAAAAAATCTAACCACAAGAAAATGGAATCGAGTTGCCCAAAACTGAGATAGGAGTTTTTAGGAAGAGACAACATGACCCCATAGGTTCAAATGGATCTTCCATAAGTGCCACGGTCTCCAAGTTACGGGAAGTCAAACTTTGATCCTTTTTTCCACTTTGAGCACTCAAGGGAAAACGTCGCTACAAGGTGGCTCGTAACGATCGGACATCTTGGGGAGAAAGACAAGGGAACACCTAGTGTAAATCTAGCCACTTGGATGTGCTCGCACTGACGGTTCATTCCCACAACAAGCAGAACGAAAGATGCACTATTTTGCCACCTCTCATTGACAATTTTTGACGGTTTTTGATGCGACAGAAAAAATCTAACCACAAGAAAACGGATTCAAGTTGCCCAAAACCGAGAGTATTTTTTAGGCAGTGACAACATGACCCCATTGGTTCACACAGATCATCCATAAGTGCTTCAACTCTTCTTTTATAGGTGATTTGGATGAATAGGCGTGTCTCTTACCCTAAGGCCGACTTGTTATGGAATAAAATTTAGATGAAAAACTTACCTAAGCCAACTCATCCTTAGATAAATTTCAAATCTACTTTGTGTGCTCAAATCTTGTCTTAATTGGTTCTTGAAATGATGAACTTCACTCCATAAGCATGAGTTTATGAAATAATAACTTCACTCCAATCTCTTCATGCACGAAGGACTCAAAGCAAATTCACTCAATCAAAATACACAATATCAACATTTTCGGTATCAGTACTTGGGTATACACAATATGAGCAATAGATAGTTTAAAATTATACACCATATGAGCTACAAGTAATGAACAAATTGGATCACATTTCAAGACATATACACAACTAACAAATTTGATCATATTTCAATAGCAAATAACTAAGTTTTGGGAATATCATGTTTCATATATATCAATGAACAAATTGGATTGAATATCAAGTTTCATATATATCAAAATGAACAATAATTGTGTACATATATTAAAAAATGGCATAGATGCCAAATCAATAATAGTTACAAAAATGTGGCATGTGCCATGTTTGTCAAAGTCGATATATACATATACAAATGTCGAATATATAAAAAATTGGTCATTCAATGATGACAACTATAACTATATGTCTCTATCGGTATCTTTGACTGTGGCGGATCATCAAAATCAAACCTCTTCGAAGCAGTACATGGCTCTGCAGGTGGCTGCACAAGGACAATTCAAATGTTGAATCAGATATATTTTCTCAATATAGCATCAAAATAACTAAATACTGAACTCTAAATTGTTTGAAGTTGAAATTTTGATTACCTCATCTTTGTCTTCTGCAATTCGGTGAGGCTGAGGATCTATGGGATGTCCTGAAGGAGGCTGTAACTGGTAAAACAACATTAATACATGTTAATGACATATATGTCAAATAACACATAATAACTAAAAATGAATAAACTAAAAAGCTAAAGCATACCAGAGCCTCAGATGGATGTGTTGTGGTCGTAGGAGGCAAAGTTACAGATGAATCAGTTATGACCATTTCCTATATCCATGGTAAGTGATCCAAAAGGAGTTAACTAGACGGTTTCAACTTCGTTGTGCACTTAGTGAAAAGGAGTTGATCTAAGACAGGCATACCTTTTTCCTTGGTCATGTTGGATCCCATAATATACATGTAGGACTTCTACTGAAATGGAATGGTAGAATAACAGTAGGAAGTTTGGAAGGGGCCTGTAATAGTTTAAAGACAATCATACAAGTTAATAACCCAAAGTTGTTGACAAACTAGATAAAACAAATATTTTTAACATATGTAGAAAAAATGCACACCGAAACCTCGTATAGTTCTCCTGTAACCTTAGGAGGCCTAGTCGAATCTGATGCAGCTATTACCATTTCCTGTATGAAAAATGATAACATATGATATAGACATAAAAGGATTTAGTTATTTCGGACAAGCAAGAATGCAATCCAAAGTGAATACGAAGATATCACCTCTTCCTTCTACTGAACCTCATCGATATTAGGTGCATTCATTAATTCCGTAAACCCCATATGTTTCTGTATATAGAACAAATAAATTAAGTGCATTTATCAATATCTACATATACGTGTTTAATCATAATACATTTCAACAATTGAATTTAAATTGTAATGAATTACCTTCTTTCGTTTGGGTATCCGAGAGGATATCTTTTTCTGCCTCGGAGTGCTAGAGGATGGATTTCTCACACGAGATGTCCTCGAGGCAGGTGGGGTAAACTAATGGAAAAAAATTAACATAAGGGAAAAGAGCATGTATTTAATATATCACTTAAGTCAAAAATATATAAATCTAAATGGTACTGCATAACTATCTTGGCCAAAGTCAATGGCTGAAAGCGTGATATCATCAAGTTGGGACATCTCAGCCACTGATAAGCCCTACAAAATATCAAGTAATGATACATATAATTAACAAAATATATTTTCAATCCAATGTATCATTATATTTTTTACCAATTTAACAATTCTTTACCTCTGGTGGTGAAACTACTCGTGATCGTGGAGTCGACTGAACAGTATGTGGTGTACTCCCACCACCTGTTGCACCCTGCAATGTATTTTATTTATATGTCACTTTAAATTGTTCTAAAAATAAAAATTCATTTCTTTTTATAAGATTTAGTCACTTAATTGATAACATGTCATAAACAGAATTAAACGCACCTATGTCTGATAGAGAGGGTATAACATATTGAGTAGTTCGTCAGTGAGGGCCACATCCTCTGTAGTGGAAGCATGGCATCTACTCCCGCAACATGTGCATGAATGAAATGTCCCACCATCCTCGTTCGTGTCAGTGTCTACACCAGAACATACACCCTAGCAGGTGGGGCACATATGCTGAATGGGATGGCTCGTACCAAATGATGCATGAGGTGCTGCTGATGAAGGAGGTGCCACTAAGGAAGGAGGTGTTGCTGATGAAGGAGGTGTCACTGATGAAGGAGGTGTTGTAGGTGCTGGTACATCCTCTGCTCCGACTAGCTGTGTGTCATGCTGAACAATGACATCAGTCAATGATGCAGCTACCTGAAGAGTCTGTAATTCCATAGACTCCTTCAAGGATATAGGGACAATGACATGAACCATGGGTTTAGGAGCTGTACACCTCCTATGTTGTGGATATACCACCCTATGGGCCCTAGGTCTATCCTATGCAGAGTCGCTCCCTCTACCCTGAAATTGTCGAATGTCAAAGTAATTTAGCTTCTCGTCGAGGATAAACTCACAATACAACTTTCTCAAAAAATATAGAGGCACCTCCCAATTATTGCAAGGTGTTTGGTCAAACACCATATACCAGCTATAGTCACACAAATCTGTCCAGCTTAATTAAATAAATATTCGCTATTTATTTGATTAAAAATCCACTAGCCATCAATTAATTAAATTAATATTTAATTAATTCATCCCCAAACATTCTTCTATTAATTAAATAAATTATTCAATTTATTTTAATTAATTCATTAAATCAAATTCCAATCAATTAAATAAATAAAATCTATTTATTTAATTAAATCCCCCTATTCCTCTTTTAAATAAATTAAATAAAACATTTATTTAAATCATTATCCCCCCACTTGCATTTTCCTACAAATGCAACTTACACACATTTATTGAAATAAATGAATTTTTATTTTAATAAAATCCTATTTTCCCTCACCCACCAAATCCACTTGCAAAATCTAATCCCCTTCTAGATTCTTCTAACCCCTTCCTAATTAGCCTAATCCATCCCCTAATTATTGTCACATTCCTAAGCAAAATGGAGTCACTTCTCAAAGACTCCAAAGTCTTTGAAAAGCATTTAATGCTTTGTGTGTTCAGCAAATTAACCCCCAAAGTCTTCCAAGACCACTAATGGCTCTTACATGACCATTTATGGCTCTTACATAACCATTTATGGTTATTTCAAACTTGTCCCCCCAAACATTTATTGTTTTGACCATATTCATCCATTTCACATTTGCACAAGAGTTTATCCATTGGATAAAAGCTTTTATTCTTTGAATAAAGAGTTTATTCATTCAACCAACCTTGACTTTAAACTCCCAAGGTCATGTCAAGAATTAAATGTTTATTCCCTCCCCTCTCAACCTATCTCACATTGATACTTGTCATCTTGGGATTGGGTTGAAAGCCCTCACATGGATTTGAAATCATTCAATCCTGACCCTTGTTGAGATTACTCAATCTCAACCATCCATTGCTCCATTTTTCCTATAAATAGAGCCCATTTCTTCATAATCCAGATCCTGAAAACTTGTATGCATTTAAGCTATAGGCATTTTAAGAGATCATTTTAGCATAATTAACTCATATATTGTCATTTTGGATAAAATCAATCATTTTAGTATCAATAGCTTAATATTTGCTTCTTTATTTACATTTAGAGCAATATTTCAATCTCAATCCTCCATAAGCATCCATAGTGCAAAAAGCTACTGAGAGCTACACTATTTTGGAACTTGGAGAGGAGAGGAACAAGGGAGAAGGAGTTAAGAACATGCTAAGAGGCATTTGGAGATGCCTCATTATCTTTGTTTCATTAGTTAGAGATATTAGCATGATTTTAGTGTCTCTCTTGATATGCCTGTTTAGATTAGTTTTTGATTGACTAACACTAACCATTTCTTGTCTTGTGTGTGGTTTATCTTAGACTAACCTTGTCCACTTTTTAGGGCATCACCACCTATCCCAAAAAGCTTCTTTCAACCTAGCATGAACACACCAATGTATAGGAAACAGAGTCGTATTTAGTTCTAGGTTGTTACTGGTAACAGGATCGGTGAAAAGAGCACATATGTCAGCTTTAACTATGCCTTTTTTCTTCACTTGATCATATGACAACCCATCCACATAAAATGTTTGACATCTATCCCTCCATGAACCCCATTTCGTAACCTCCCTAGATACCTCATTTGCACTATTAGCCATTGTTTCTAGTGCTCTGGCAAGGGTTGAGTGGTGCTCAAGCCTAGAGGTCCTCAACCTATTCACTAATATAGAAATTTGGGCACTATTTTGTGTAAGGCGATTGATGAGATCCTCTTGTGTGGCATCTACATGATCTAATGGAGGACATGGAGGGTTTCTAGGTAGTGGTGGTTGTTGAGGAGCAGCATTTTCAGGATTTTGAGGGTTTTCTTGTTGCTCTTGTGCAATGTTAACAGGGTTTTCTTCTGTTGCTTGTGCAGGAGGAGGTCTTTGTTGTCTATTTCATTTTTGGGGATTGCTTGAAGAATCTAACATCAAATTAATAGAAACAAAACTTAAATCAATTAAAAAACCCTAATTTAATTAAATGCAAAGAAAAATAATCAAACAAATCAAATCTTACCTGTTCGATGGGGTGCCAATATTGAAAATTGCTCTCGATGTTGGGAAAATAAAAAATAGCTACAAACTCGTGTGGGTTCGATGCTTTTTTGGCTTCTCCTTGCTGCTATTCCACGAGTTTTGTCATTGTAAATGGCCAAAACCCATGGCCTACACAAAAGAAATATGTTTCTCAAAACCCATACGGGTTTTGAGAAACTTTGAATTTTTTTATTTAAAAAAATGTTCCTCAAAACCCGTACGGGTTTTGAGGAACTTTTGGTTTTTTTTATTGTTTTTTTCTTTAGGCTTGGTGTTACCAAGCCTAGCACATTTTTGAAATTTTAGAACCCACACAGGTTATGAAAAATTTTGTTTTTTTTTGGCATGTGGCCACTTTTCTGTTCACCATCTTGGTGCACTTACCCGCAAGCCAACTGAGGCCAAAGGTATAGGGCTCAAAAATCTGAGCTGGCAAAGCAAGGCATTAGGGGCAAAATTAGTTTGGAGGATGTATAGAGAACCTAATAGAAAATGGGTTAAAATTCTTCAAAATAAGTATTTGAATGGATCAAACGGGCCAAGAAATATCTTCAGAACTTGACAAACCCCCCAAAAGGCTCTAGGGTATGGAACTTCATCTTAGACTATAGGAAATTGATTATAGATAAAATTACTTGGGGCATAGCAGAGGGTAATAAGGATCTCTTCTGGAGTGGCTCTTGGGGTGGGTATACAACTTTAGAAAATATCCCCATCTCCTTGAGAACTAAGAGGTATACAGGTTTTGATAGTGGGATGATGCAATAGCAAATTTTTAAATAATATGCCCATGACATGAGGAAGATTCAAGGAGTATTATAATTTCATAAAGATGGTAAACAATTGTCAATATTGGTTGATAAATTTAAAAATGACTCGAGACCTTGTTTTGTGGATATATTTTAGATTAGTTGCAATGAGTTCATTTTCAAATCAAAAGAGTACGCAAGTTGATTTGATTGGTCCTATGCACTTGTATGTTCTTTGAGTGATGTACACTATTTAAGCTACTAAATGCTCTTGAATACTCCTGATTGTTCTTGTACTGGCCTATGTATGTGCAAGTAAGCTTGTGTAAGATTTTGTAATCTATGTATGCTCTTGTATGTATTTGTGTTCTCTTGTGTGTTATTATATACACTTGTAATAGTGGGAAAATGGTGAATGATGGATCAAGAGGAAAACTACCCTTTCCCTCAAAGAGAGATGAGAGTTTCACTATTGATTATCTTTCAAGCACTTTTCACCATTACATTAGGAAGGGGGAAGGATAATTCACTAGATTCAATCTATCCACATAAAGATGGTAGATTGAATTTCTGAATGAATTGGGAATGCTAAGTTGATCCCCTCTTCCTTGTTTGATTTAGAAAGGAAATTGACTGAATTATGTAGTGCAAAAGTGACAAAGAACTGATTATAACTTGAGATCGGAATATGGGATGAAGCTATGTACCTGGATCTGGCAATAAAATGTCGAGACGAAGTCGCCCTATGAATTTGAGGAAAAGTTGCTCGGACCCTTGCGAGAATGTACATAGTCCTCCAAAAAAACCGCGAAATGAAAAGGGTTTTTCTACCTCTACAAATGAAACCTGAATCCGAAAGTACAGCTGTGCACCTGCACCCTACACATAGAAAAGAGAGGAAAATGGGTTGGGATTGGGGGTTTTCCTTTAGGTCAAACCCCAGTTTTGGAATTAACCAAGTAATGAAAGAAAGTACTTACAAGTAGATGTAAATGAAAGACTGAATTGTAAATCACCTCAAGGGAGGTTGTACTAGCAATGTTGATAGAATTGCTTGTGTGGAATTGAATTTTGAAATCAATCTCCTCTTCAATGGTTGAATCCTTGACTTGAATGCAACACCTAGCCCTGAAGGGAGACTTGAGAATACTAAATGCTGGAAAAGAATGCTTGATCGCTTGTGCAACTTGAATCTCTCCAAATTTGAACTCTCCAACTTATGCAAATGAGAGAGTGAATGCCTCCTTAAATACATTTTTAAAGGATTTGAATTTCATCACGGGCCGACATCGAGGGAGTCTTCCCGCTCACTGCACAACCCACAATGCATGCTCTAGGAAGGTCCTGCCCCAAAATAGGATAGGGACAGGGGCGCCATGCTCCTATCCTAGGAGGACAAGGGTGCACCCCTGTCCTACCCCTTTCTCCAAGGTAGAATGTGGTCGAGGTGATACAGAGGCCAAGGAAGAAGCTATTTTCACAAGATGAGCAATCTTCGATCTCTGATCAAGCTAGAGGATTCGAGTTCGCATGCGTGAGGACCCTAATGTAGTCAAAAATTACTAGGGTCGCAGTTTTATGACACTACAACACTTAAGAATTCTTGTAGCCTTTCTGGGCTCTTGTATTTTTGTCTGAGCCTTTAAATGCATGGTTGTGTGCTCATTGTATGTCATTGGGCGTGTGTCATATATGGAACAATAGGGGAGGGTAAACCTTGACACCTGGTTTACCTGCTAGTAGTCAGAAAAATCTTTGGCCAAAGTATTTTAAATCATTAAATTAATGATTTCCTTACCTCTTGCCATATCATGGAAATAGCCCACAACATGTAATCATAGGTGATATACTTGTCAGATGTTTTCATGTTGCACCAGATTCCATCCCCTACCAATTTCGAGTCGCTAGACTTCTTTGTGTCGAGAAGGACTCTGGGGAAGTGTAAAGGCTTCACAGTTGGGCGGTAAAGCATTCCGATAGTGTTCTTGCCCATGGGTTAAGTGTGGGAGATAGATGTTGGGAGTCCCTGTCAGGATGATATTCAACCTTGTATTAGTTATTCATTGTAAATAAACCTTATGGTCTCTTGTAACTAAAGTAATTTTCATATATTTTGTAAATCTCTTGGCTCAAATAATTCATATATCATGTCAAGTTATAACACTAAGTAACTACTTTTATATATTGAGATTATTGGATTAATTGATAAAGTACTTTTCCTAAATATGTGTAATTATTAATAATTTGGAAGTCTTTACATGATGGATGGTTGTGTTGACACCTTGTTTCCATGGAGGACTATTGAGTCTTTCTTGAGGTGTTGTTGTTTCTCTTTTATTTTGAGTATTAATCATTTTCTTGGAGCTTCATGATTTTGCAAGATCACATTTGAAGTTAGAATGGATTGATTGGTTTATGCTCATGGAGACTAGAAAGACTTAGGTGAGGGTATGATAAATCATGTTTTTAAGGATCGTGCATTGAAATGGTGACTAGTTGATGAGGATTTTAGCATAATTACTAAGTAGACCACACCTGGTTATGTATGTGAATCCATTATGGACCTGAAGAGAAGATTGTCATTTATTATAAGCTTTATTACTTGTTGTGAGCACATGATCTTATTTCTCACTCTTGGTCTACTCAATAGGTTAATGATTTCAAAGGTATTGCTTGCTTGGTTAACATATGCATTTTTATTATTTTGTATCTTGTTTTCTCATGTGAATAACTCTTGAATATAGAATTTTTGAGGACTTGCTGAGAAGAAGAATGATTTTATGGATTTTTGTTGTTCTCCTTATTGATGGTCTTAAGCTATGGATATAGTTTTGATGAATCATTTGGAGAGGTACGTGAGTGGCTTTGGGCATAATTTCTTTTATTGTGGGAATGCATGGTTTGTTTGATCTACATTTGGTATGAGTGGTTTGCATCTGTTGTTGACATGCTTCATTTGA
Organism: Cryptomeria japonica; assembly: GCF_030272615.1. Lineage (NCBI taxonomy): Eukaryota > Viridiplantae > Streptophyta > Pinopsida > Cupressales > Cupressaceae > Cryptomeria > Cryptomeria japonica. The sequence goes on from NC_081407.1 coordinate 623,821,061, forward strand.
TTGAATGTTAGATGTTGATATCCTTTCAATATGGAAATGATGAAGGAGATCTTACATTACATAACTTGGTACATGTTAGTGTGGGACAAGGATATGGTTTGATTTGTAGGTTCTCTCTTTGATCTCATTCTTCTTCCTGGATGTTTGTATTTACATGGTTTAGTGTGAATAACTTGAGAGAGCTATGGAGACTTCCTATGAGAGAGGTATTGTAGCTTTTGGGTTGCAAAATTTGCAAATCAGTATATGTTTCCTTCACACTATATTATAGAGGAGTTAGCCACATCTTTTATGTGAAGCACAATAGATGGACTGTGAATGCTTTGATCTATTTTTAGTTTTGATAGTACTCATGCAGTGGGAGTTTCAAGAAATATGTTTGTTTATCCTCTGTGATATCTTGGCTTGTTGATTACTAATGTGATGAGATATACAATTTGTAGGTGTGTACAACCTATTGATTTTAGTGGGATGGCTTGAATGTGGATTGTCTATATCCATGAGATTATCTCAATGGTGATTCAGACTTTGTTAGTTGGCAATTATCTATGGTCATTTATGCATTTGTATGTTTCTTTGAGATAGGAGGTTGGATATATAGAGATTTGATTGTAGGTTTAGAGTTGGTTGTTGACAACTCATGAAGTTTTATCTATGTTGGTTTACCCTAGTTTAAGGTATGGTTAGCTTAGATGAATCAAGTGTAGACACCCAAATATGTCAACTTAATTAAATGAATACTTAGCATTTATTTGATTATTTAACCATCAATCAATAATTAATTATTTAATTAATTCACCCTAACCCTCTTCTCCTATTAATTAAATAAATTATTTAATTTATTTGATTTAATTCACTTAAACCATATTCTGACTTTTAATTAAATAAACAAATCATATTTGTTTTATTAAATACTGTCTCACACATTTAAATAACTCAATATTTATTTAAATCCTAAAATCCCATCCCTCACATTTAAATAAATAAATATTTATTTAAAATCCTAAAACCCTCAAATGCAAGTTGCACACTAACCCGCCTTCTAGATTCTTCTAATCCCTTCTAATTAGCCTAATCCCCTCCTAAACATTTGCACATTCCTTAAGAAGGGGTCACTTCTCAAAAACATGCAAAGTCTTCATAAACCATTAAAGTCTTTATCCCTTCTACAAGTTAACCCTCAAATGGGTTTCACTTGTTTGTGATTCCTATCGATGAATTTACAATGTATGATGTCAAGTGGGATAATGTTAGGATTAAGGTGCCATCTACCTTGTAAATCCTATGAAATGGTTCCGACATCCTTGGAAAGTGTCTTAAAGCACCTAGGATGTCTTCGAAAAATAATTTGTAATATTTAATTCTCACCATTGTTTGTAATGCATTCATAATGGGTGATGGGTTACACTAGCAATAGTAAAAGTGGGTTGCAAACACAAATATTTAATAATTTGTTTTCCCCTTATGGATGCATAAAATAAGATATTAGATGACTTAAGAAAGTGGAAAAAGAGTGACCTATGGGCTTCTCCAACTAGGAGTATAGAAGAGGCAACATGTGTCTCTTGGTTTTCAGCCATTGATTACATTTAATGTAATGTTCATGTTGCAAGTATAGGTACATCCATGTTGGAGGGAAGTTATTGGAATCTAAACTGATGTCTTTTTCGAGTGGAGGCATTCCAAGGGTTGTGGTCGTGAGTAATGAAGAGTCTTCTTTGTGAACCTCTATTGATGGTTTTAGAGCTCTTGCCATTCTATAAATTCATCCATTAGGTGTATATTTTATGTGTAATAGAATGGGGAACAATTGAATGTAGTTTTCTCTATAGGAATGAAGGACACATAGGAGGCATAAGGAGGTTGTTCATACGTGCAGCTATGGCAGAGGCAAAGAGGAGAATAGAAGTGATTGTATTGTAAGAACTTTTATCGTTGTTAATACAAGCTTGTCCTATCTTCTTGGTGAAGTTTTTTTCCCACAAGGGTTTCTCCATGTAAGTCTTGTGTTATGTGTGGATGTTATGTTGCTAATTTATGCCTTATTATGTTATCTTATGCCGATGTAATCATTATTTATTTTTGTTATAAGGTCACATAAGATAGGTTTATTAAGCATGGTTAACAGGCTAATTTTTGACATCATAAGAAGAAGGATCTAATAATTGGGTTTTCACAATTAAGGCAACTCAATTTTTCAGAATTGTATATGAGTTTTAGATTTCCATGTTGTTGCTATCCAAGCCATCCTTTGATTAATTTATTGGATATCGGATAGACACTGATCTCCACAATCTTCATTATTGAACCTATTTATTTTCCAACACTACTGCCATGTAATATTACATAGATTTATAAATCAGTAATATGGTTTTTCCAATTCATTTTACTACAACACAATAGTAATTAAATACTTAATTTTCTTAATTTTCATAAATTTCTTCTTCATCGATGAATATGAATTTAAAATAAAACATCAAATTTTAGCTTTTCGTAACTCGCACTGACTCGTTTTACCACATAATTTGCGGAACTTTGCAAGATAAAGACAAATTTTGTAAAGTCATGTCGTGCGAGTGGGAATGCAATCTTCATCTGGAAAAATAACTCCAATTACGTCAAGTCGTGCGAGTACAATGCCATGCCGTGTTGACTGGGAATGGAAATGAAGATGCTGCCCATAATTTTCGTTGCTCTTTCCCCGGAAAAAGCGGTCACTTGCAGGGAAAATATGTCCATTTGAAATCAAACACAATCATCTCCACTGCTTTATTGTCAAAATTATAGGGAAATAGTATTGGTGTTAGATGAGCTGCGCTGTCGACGCCATGACAATGTTTGGATATTTTATCCTCCTCTCTTTCCTCTTCTTTCACTTGCCTCTCTGCCACAGCCTCACGCTATTACCAGAGTTTGATGAAGATGACATTAAGTGCCTCAACCAGACCAAAGCAGAATTGACTGATCCAAATCAGTCTCTTTTCACATGGCGGTTTGGGAACAACAGCCAAGGCTTTATCTGCAACTTTGTGGGAATTCAGTGCTGGCATAACGATGACGGCAAAGTGCAAATTGTTAACCTTCCTGGAATGGAGCTTTCGGGATATTTCCCCAACGGCTTGAAGTACTGTGGGAGTATGACTAACTTGGATCTCTCAAGCAACAATCTTTCAGGTACAATCCCAAAGGATCTCTGCAAATGGCTTCCCTTTCTTGTGCAAATTGATCTTTCGTCAAACCACTTTACTGGGTCGATTCCTCCCGAGCTCGCTAATTGTACTTATCTGAATGTCCTTCGCTTGAACGACAACCAACTTAATGGCTCGATACCATGGGAATTGACGCGGCTGGAGCGGCTCAACGACTTCAATTTCAGAAATAATAAGCTTACAGGGCCAATACCTGCTAAGTGGTCTGCTAATAGCTCCGACCTCTTTGAGGGTAACGCTGGATTATGTTCGAAACCCTTGAGCAGGGAATGTGGAGGACCAAATTCAGTGAATCCGGTGGTTGTTGCTGCGTTTGTGCTTTACGGCATAGTGATTGTTATCTGGAGCGTTCTCTGCATTCGCGGCTGGATCTCAAGACAAGCATCTCGAGGGACACCACTGCCACCATTTAGGCAGCCCCTTGATCACGTAAAAATTCGGAGATCCAAAAAAGTTTGTTTGTTCGAGAAGCCAATAAAGAAAATGAGAGTGGGTGACCTTGCGGATGCCACGCATAATTTCAGCGAAGACAACATCATATGGAGTGACAGCACAGGGGTGTTCTACAAAGCTGAGCTGCCCGACGGTTCTCTGCTGACAGTAAAGAGGCTGAGGACCTCCGAGCAGAGTGAAAAGGAGTTCAAGTGGGAGATGAAGACATTGGGGCATCTCAGGCACCGAAATCTGCTCCCACTTTTGGGTTACTGCATCGCCGACGCCCAAGAACGGCTGCTTGTCTACAAATACACGGCCAGAGGAACCCTACTCAATTGCTTCCACGGCCTTTACAGAGACCGGAATGAGTTGGACTGGCCCACCAAACTTAAGATCTGTATAGGAATTTCAAGAGGACTGGCATGGCTTCATCACATCTGCAATCCTCATATCATCCACCGCAACATATGTTCAGGAGTTATTTATGTGGATGATGATTATGAGCCCCGTATCAGTGGGTTCGGATTAGCGAGATTCTCCAGCGATGAAGGCGAGACTTCATTTTTTTCGCAGCAGGATTTGGTGAACGATTTCCAATACGATGCACCGGAACAGGGTAGGAATATTCCGTGTTTGCCCACATTGAATGGGGACGTGTACAGTTTTGGAGTAGTTGTGCTCGAAATTATAACGGGGCTAAAGCCTGATGATGTGCTCATGGAAAAGCAAAGTGGGATGGAATTAACGTTGATCGAGTGGATACGTGGCAACAGCAAGCGCGCAGAGCGAGTAGTGGAGAAATATATAGAAGAGAACGGTGTATTTTCAGAAGAAGAGAAATCAATGGTGGAGGAGTTGATGGAGATGGGTTTTAGGTGTGTAAGATATAAAGCAGAAGAGAGGCCTTCAATGTATCAAGCATACCAATCTTTGACGAAGACTGGTGAGAAATATGGAATTTGGGATAACGAGGTGGAAAAACCCCATTCAGTGCGCAGCTCCATGGAGATATCAACAGTATTCAACCAAGGAAGGGAAAAAGCAAGGTACATTGAATGGCGCAGATTCATTCCAAACTTTTCCGAATAAGTTTGCACTGTTTTATATTTCATACGTGGACTTTTAAGTGCTAAGTTCGATTTTTTATTGTTCGTTTTCAACTCTTATTTTTAAAGAATCGAAGTATTGTATAGTTTAATGTACAGTAATTTCATTTTAATGTGTTTTTAAATAAATAATTTTTAAGAAAAGCTTTAACTTTATGCATAATATGTTGTGGCTTTCTTTCCTCCTCCAACCAAAAGTGTACAATTGGTTTTTGTTAATTTCATTTCATAGTCAAAATAAATATTAATGGTTAAATTATGAAGAAAAAATAATAATTTTTTTTAATTAAAAAATAGTACCATTAATTACTTGTTAGATTTCAAATCAAGTAAAATAAATATGACTTGTTATTGATAAATGGTCATGTCTAATTTGATAGTGATAGAGGTTAAAATGACGAAGAGTTCTTTGAGAAGGTCCTAGATTGCTAAAAATGTACTCTAAAAATGTACTCTATTTCAATTGCATTATCTTGTAACACTTTTGGTTATGCCTATTAGCTGTAGATGGTTATGCCTATTAGCTGTAGATGGTTATGCAGCTTACAACTGCATTTTTTTGTTTCTATATATGTTTTTATATTTAGTGTTAAATGATATTGAACATTGTTCTTCCATTACTTTTTTAAACAAGATGAAGCATTTTCATTACGATTTGAGCCCTAAAAGGTAAACAATGATTAAAAAAAAAAACTTGTTATAGATGAGCACTACAACATGTGTAAGATGAAATTAAAACATACGAAGTAAGAATTTTTATCTCTACGTTTTTTGCCAATTTATCATGTGTGAGCTACAATGAATAAAGTACACTGAAGTAAATAAAAATTTATTTTACAATATTCAATAGAAAATTGTGTACATTTAAAAGAATTCAAAATTCTCTACTATACACCATTTGGTTATATTTTTTTCAAGTCATATCTTTATTTTTGTAGTATAGGATGAAAAGCTTAATGTATACCATTAATATTTCTTAGAAAAATTCTAAGAATGTATTTGAAATTTAATGCACTTTCCAAAGTAATAATGGTGGATTATGAATTTATTACATTTTTGCTACTTTCCTCTAGGGGTATTAAGGGTTCAATTGACTTCATTTTTAAGATAGTTCTTAATTTCAAAAAAAATAAAATTAAAAAATATATTTGTAAGATATCTTCTATTCTCTCTTGAGTTATGAAAATCTTCCTCGATCCCTTGCAATCATTTTTTCTATTAAGTTGTTTACTTGGTATAGGAGGTTAGTGTTTTTTATTATGTTTACAAGATACTGGGTCTGCGTGCCTCTCCAATTAGTTTTTTTTTTTATGAGACTGCTACTACTACTATGTTTAATTTTGATGATACTCAAAATACTATTATTATGATAGGCAGATAGTGGCTAGTTAGAGTTAGCAGGTCTAGTTACAAGGACATGTTAATATTCGACTATTTTTGAAGGTTGATTGTGGCTCTCTGTGACTGGGTGTTGGTGGCCAGGGTTTTGTTGTTGTTTTGTGATTTTTTCGTCTCATAGGTTCAAGGCCTTTTCCCTGCTAACATAATCAAAAACAAAAAGTTGATGTATTTTCACCTTTTCTTAAATTCTAGCATTTTGTGTATTCTTTAGTTTAGATACAAGGTTTGTATATCTTCTACTTACCTTAAAATGTCATTTAAGTGTTCTTACATTCATGTATGATTGAAGTTTACTTCTTTTACGGAGATGCATCTTGTGCATAATTTTTTTTTCCATAGGAATAATGTATGTGTTGTTTCTTTTAGACATGTTTGGAGGTATATTGTGGCTATCTCCCTCCCTCTTAGTGCCTATTAAACCCCTTACCTTCACTCATGCTTGTAGGAGATAATAAAAAATAGAGATTTGTGTGAGTTCGGTAAACTATTGTTAATAATACTATTCGAATGCCATTATCTTATGTGCTCAAAATTGTATTTTCCTTCTAAAGAATTTTTATAATATTTTATTGTTAGTGACATCATTTTCATTGTGGGTTTTGCTAGAGTATGGATATAATTCAATGAGAGACAAATTTCTACAAGCATTTTAAAAGAAGAGAAAAAAATAATTTAAAAGAAAAAATGAGTGCTTAAAAATAAGTAGTAACTTGTTAAATATTTGTGGGGCCATTTTTTAAGGTTTAGGAAGATCCAAAGCAAATACAAACTAACAATTATATGTAGATACAAAACACAAAAGATGAAGAAAAATACATAACACAAATAACATAGAGATTTAACGTGGTTTACCCAAGATGGGCTACATCCACAGAATACAGTTGTCCAATCTTTTCTTATTATCCATTAAATCGGTACAACACCATTACAATGCCTTTTTATATTCCAATTACTTATAACAAGCAATTTTTAGGGCAACTCTCAAAGTCGGTTATTTTTAGGGTTTTTTTTCAATGGACCATTGGTTTTTCAACAAAAAATGGCAAAAAAAATTCCTCAGGGGCTGCATCCCTGAATTCCTGCTTGGGGCCAGCCTGGCCCCGAAACTCGATGAGGATACATAACAAGTGTACAGTACTTGCATGAGAAGTTGCCACATATTAGCAATCTCCCACTTGGAGACTGATCCTGGATGACACTGCTAAACTTGCAACTCCCACTAGATAAAAATCCTAGACTTGGTAGGAAATCAACTTCTGTCGTGGGACTACCTTCATGAACATATCTATAGGATTGTCACTTGTGTGAATTTTCTCAAGCCATAACTGGACATCCTCCAAAACAGACTATATGATATGGTACCTGAGCTGAATGTGTTTTGTCCTCAAATAAAGAGCATAATTCTTTGCAAGATGAATGGCACTTTGGCTATCATTATACAATGGGCTATCCTCCTGCATCTGGCCCAATTCCTCCAGAAAATGTTGTAACCAAATCATCTCCTTGCTAGCTTCAGTAGGAGCTACATACTTAGCTTAAGTGGTTGAAAGCACAACAACCTTTTACAACCTAGAAATCCAACTAACTGTAGTTCCCCTACAATAAAAAAATATCCTGTAGTACTCCTCCTTATAACAATATCACCTGCAAGATCAGAGTCAACATAACCTTGTAGAGAAACATTTGATCCTTTGAAACATAATGCCTTACTAGTAGTACCTCTCAAATACTTGAGAATCCATTTGACAACATTCCAATGTTCCATTCTCAGATTGCTCATATATACCTTCTCACAACTCCCACGACATGTGCAGTAGCTGGTCGTGTGTATACCATTGCATACATCGGACTACAAAAAGATGATGAATACGAGATGCTAGACATTTTATTTACCTTTTCTAATGTCTTTGGACACATCTCCTTAGTCAATTTAAAATGACTAGCCAAAGGTGTAGCAACTAATTTTACATTCTACATGTTAAATATCTTAAACACCTTTATATACTCGCTTTGCAACAAAGTTAATGTTCTAATTTTTCATGTCTCGTGAAATCCTCATACCAAGGATTTACTTAGCCACACCCAAATCCTTCATAGGAAATGACTTTGCTAATTTCTATTTAAGTTCATTTATTTGTTTCATGTTAGACCTAACAACAAGCATGTCATCAACATAAAGTAACAGGATAATATAGCTGCTGATTTTTGGAGACAAATGAGCTCAATATGGATTGTTGTCCAACAAGATTACATGATTGTGATCAAGAATTATATCCTTTCGAGGTTTATTGGGCAACTTGATGGAGCTTTGTTTAATCTCAGTATGGATTGTTGTCGAATACTTTGAGAATATATAATTTGAGAGTTTGAGATTGAGGACTTGGGAATTCATCACAAAGCTACACCCTTCTGAGGGTCACGAGGCAACTTGTTGGAGCTTTTCTTGATTCAAGATTTGATTTATAAAAAAGTGATCTAAAAAATATGTATTTATTTTATGTAATCAACAAATTTTGTTATGTAAGCCTTAAGGGGGAGTCTCTTGGTTGGGTGAAATTTGAGGTTTTGATGATACATTTGTAGGAACAATGTAATAAGGGGGAAAATGTTAGCATGGATTTCTATTTCAATTACATTATCTTGTAGCACTTTTGGATATGGTGTAGATGGTTATGCAGCTTACAACTGCCTTTTTCTGTTTCTATATATGTTTTTATATTTAGTGTTAAATGATATTGAACATTGTTCTTCCATTACTTTTTTAAACAAGATGAAGCATTTTCGTTATGATTTGAGCCCTAAAAGGTAAACAATGATTAAAAAAAAATATTCTTGTTATAAATGAGCACTAAAACATGTGTAAGATGAAATTAAAACATACGAAGTAATAATTTTTATCTCTACATTTTTTGCCAATTTATCATGTGTGAGCTACAATGAATAAAGTACACTGAAGTAAATAAAAAATTATTTTACAATATTCAATAGAAAATTATGTACATTTACAAGAATTCAAAAAGCTCTACTTTACACCATTTGGCTATATTTTTTTCAAGCCATATCTTTGTTTTTGTAGAATAGGATGAAAAGCTTAATGTATACCATTAATATTTCTTATAGAAATTCTAAGAATGTATTTTAAATTTAATGCACTTTCCAAAATAATAATTTGGTGGATTATGTATTTATTACATTTTTGCTACTTTCCTCTAGGGGTATTAAGGGTTCAATTGACTTCATTTTTTTAATATAGTTCTCAATTTCAATATATATATATATATATATATATATATATATATATATCCTTTACTCTCTCTTGAGCCCTTGCAGTCATTTTTTCTGTTAAGTTGTTTACTTGGTATAGGAGGTTAGTGTTTTTTATTATGTTTACAAGATACTGGGCCTGTGTGCCTCTCCAATTAGGTGTTACTTTGGTGATGACTACTACTACTACTATGTTTAATTTTGATGATACTCAAAATATTATTATTATGATAGAAAGATATTGGCTAGTTAGAGTTAGCGGGTTTAGTTACAAGGACATGTTAATATTCGACTATTTTTGAAGGTTGATTGTGGCTCTCTGTGACTAGGTGTTGGTGGCCATGGTTTTTTTTTTTTTTTTTGTGATTTTGTCGTCTCATTGGTTCAAGGCCTTTAACCTGCTAACACAATAAAAAATAAAAAGTTGATTTATTTTCACCTTTTCTTAAATTCTAGCATTTTGTGTATTCTTTAGTTTAGATACAGGGTTTGTATATCTTCTACTTACCTTAAAATGTCATTTAAGTGTTCTTACATTCATGTATGATTGAAGTTTACTTCTTTTATGGAGATGCATCTTGTGCATAATTTTTTTTCCATAGGAATAATCTATGTGTTCTTTCCTTTAGACATGTTTCGAGGTATATTGTGGCTATCTCCCTCCCTCTTAGTGCCTATTAAATCCATTACCTTCACTCATGCTTGTAGGATATAATAAAAAATAGAGATTTGTGTGATTTTTGTATCCTATTACTAATAATTTTATCCGAATGTCATTATATGCTCAAAATTTTATTTTCCTTCTAAAGAATTTTTACAATATTTTATTGTTAGTGACATCATTTTCATTGTGGATTTTGATAGAGTATGGATATAATTCAATGAGAGACATATTTCTACAAGCATTTTAAAAGAAGAGAAAAAAATTATTTAAAAGAAAAATAATTTGAAAAACAAATAATACAATTCAAAAAACATTAAATGAGTGCTTAAAAATAAGTAGCAACTTGTTAAATATTTGTGGGGCCATTTGTTAAGGTTTAGGCAAATCCAAAGCAAATACAAATTAACAATTATATGCAGATACAAAACACAAAAGATGAAGAAAAATACATAACACAAATAACACAAAGATTTAATGTGGTTTACCCAAGATGGGCTACATCAACAAAATACAGTTGTCCAATCTTTTCTTATTATCCATTAAATCAGTTCAACACCATTACAATGCCTTTTTACATTCCAACCACTTATAACAAATTTTTTTTAGGGAAACACTCAAAGTCGATTGTTTTTAGGGTTTTTTTCAATGGACCATCAGTTTTTCAACAAAAAATGGCAAAAAAAATTCCTCGAGGGTTGCACCCCCTGAACCCCCACTTTCTTAGGGATTGTGCCCCCGAATTCCCACTTGGGACCCAACTTGACCCTGAAACTCAATGAGGATACATAACGAGTTTACAGTACTTGCATGAGTAGTTGCCACATATCAACAATCTCCCACTTGGAGATTGATCTTGGATGACATTGCTAAACTTGCAACTCCCACTAGATAAAAATCCTAGACTTGGTTGTACCTTAATTCCTTGATTTTAAGTCGAGAAGGCCGAGAGAAACTGAGGACGAAATCAACTTCTCCCGTGGGACTACCTTCATGAACATATCTACAGGATTGTCACTTGTGTGAATCTTCTCAAGCCATAACCGGACATCCTCCAAAACAGACTGTATGAAGTGGTACCTGAGCTGATTGTGTTTTGTCCTCAAATGAAGAGAATAATTCTTTGCAAGATGAATGGCACTTTGGCTATCGTTATACAATGGGCTATCCTCCATTATCTGGCCCAATTCTGCCAGAAAATGTTGTAACCAAATCATCTTCTTGCTAGCTTCAGTAAGAGCTACATACTCAACTAAAGTGGTTGAAAGCACAACAACCTTTTACGGTCTAGAAATCCAACTTACTGTAGTTCCCCCTACAATAAAAACATACCTTGTAGTACTCCTCCTTATATCAATATCACCTACAAGATCAGAGTCAACATAACCTTGTAGAAAAACATTTGATCCTTTGAAACATAATGCCTTACTAGTAGTACCTCTCAAATACTTGAGAATCCATTTGACAACATTCCAATGTTCCATTTTCAGATTGCTCATATATACCTTCTCACAACTCCCATGACATGTGCAATAGTTGGTCGTGTGCATACCATTGCGTACATCAGACTATAAAAAGCTAATGAATACAAAGATGCTAGACATTTTATTTACCTCTTCCTATGTCTTTGGACACATCTCCTTAGTCAATTTGAAATGACTAGCGAAAGGTGTAGCAACTTCTTTTTCATTCTGCATGTTAAATATTTTCAACACCTTTATATAATCACTTTGCGACAAAGTTAATCTTCTATTTTTCATGTCTCGTGAAATCCTCATATCAAGGATTTTCTTAGTTGCACCCAAATTCTTCACAGGAAATGACTTTGTTGATTTCTATTTAAGTTCATTTATATGTTGCATGTTAGACCTAACAACAAGCATCTCATCAACATAAAGTAACATGATAATATAACTGCTATTATCCAATCTCTTAAAATAAACACAATGATCAGAATGACATCTATGGTAACCTTGTTCAATCACGAAACTATCAAATTTCAAATACCATTGTCGTGGTGCTTGCTTTAAGCCATACAAACTCTTCTTCAACCTTTGACCTCATATCCTTATGGATGTTACATGTAGATTTCCTCCCCATGGAGAAATTTCTTTTTAAAATCTAGATGTTCAAGATTCAAGTCTTCTATAGCCACAAGACTTAGAACACTTCTAACTGAAGTTATTTTTACAACTGGAGAAAATATTTCATCAAAATCTATACCCTTTTTCTGTGCAAAACCTTTAACCTCGAGTCTGGCCTTATATATTTTATGTGCTCCATCCTCCTCCTTCATCCTATAAACCCATTTATTTGGCAAGGCTCTTTTTGCTATAGGTAATGGGACTAAGTCCCAAGTCTAATTCTTCATCAAGGAATCCATTTCCTCTTTCATGCCTAGCTCCTTGTTTGTTTTTTCGAGACCAACAATCTTTCTTTAAATGTCTTGGCTTTCTGTAGTACCATCAATCCTTTCTTCCTTTATATTGAGAGTGTCCTTTCTTTGACTTCCCTCATGACTTCTCGCTCCAAAGGCCTTTTCCTGTTTCTTTTGATCTTCCCCTATTCTCTACATTGAAAATTGTACCTAACGATGTTGAAGTCTCACTTGTTCTTTTCCATCGCATTTCCTCACTTAGGATAACACCAACAACATCATCAACTTTCAAAGTGTTTGTACTAGATACAAAGTTACTTACAGCCATAACCAAGCTATTCCAACTTTCTAGCAAAGAACATAGAATTGAGAGAGCCCTAACCTCTTCATCAAAGTTAACTTTTACACAAGTCAATTGGTTGGTAACTACATTAAATTAATTTAAATGGTCTCATATATCCCCCCTCACTCATTTTCATATTAAACAAACACTTCATAAGAAATACCTTATTTGGAGCCGAGGGTTTCTCATATAGTTTAGCCAGTGTCGACATCAAATATGTAGTCATTGTTGCTTTTGATATATTGAATGCTACAGATGGTGCAAGGCACAACCGAATGGTTCCCAGTGCCTTTCTGTCCAAAATATCCAATCTTCATTTTACATCTTGGTTAGTTTCTTTGTGTTTCCTTCCAATGGCCGCCACAGATGCTTTTGATGTAGGAAATCCTCCATCTACATTTTCCATAACTGATAATTCTGGCCGTTGAACTTCTTGACCTTGAATTTGGTTTCTTCATTGCTCCCACTCAATTATAAAAATCCCTTCCAATTTATGGAAATACACTTCTTTGATACCAATTGTTGGGATTTAGGCAGATCCGAAAAAAAATAAAAATTAACAATTATATGTAGATACAAAACACAAAAATATGAAGAAAAATGCATAACACAAATAACATAGAGATTTCACGTCATTCACCCAAGATGGACTACATCCATAGAACATAGTCGGGTAAGTGCACCAAGATGGTGAACAAAAAGAGGGGGTATAAGTGGCCACTTTTTTTCTTCTTCTGAAATAGGTAAACCTAAACTTCAAAGAGATATTTGAAGGTCATGCACTAAAAAATAGGAGTCGGGAAAACAATAAGAATTGTAGTGCTCTGAGTTTAGTTTCTAAAATACTAAAGTTTTTTAAAATGGATAAGATAAGAGGCTCAAATCTCTCACGCATGAAAAACTGTTCCTAATTTTTTTCAAAAAAACATAACATTGTTTTTGTGCGCTGGACAAAATATAAAGTTAGATTAGTATTTTGCCAAAACTCTTTGGTAGGATGATAAATAAGAGTGGATCTAGAAGTTGTGTATTGTTTTTTGTAATTTTTCCGTTGACTTTTTTTTTTATGATTTTTTGAAGTGACCGCATCCTGAAAATTTGGTACTTGTTCGTGCGTTGGGCATAACTTGCATAAAAATAATCGAAAATGCAAACTTATTTTTTTTAAAGTGTATAGAATCTAGTGTAAAATAATAATATGTAATTTATTTTTAATTTGGTAAAGTATATCAAAAGTTATTTAAAAAATGGTAGACATATGTCTGTGAGGACTTTCAAGGCACTGGTAAAGAAAATTAAAGTTTACTATGCTAATGGTGTCCAAAAATAGAAAAAAAAATATGGTCAGAAAACTGAGAAGACGTGTTAGAATATGGTGGTAATTTTAGAGATACCCACTTGATCATTTGTAAACCTGATGATGATGAAGTCGATAAATCATGTTGGAAGATGAAAAAATGTGTAAAGGGACAAAAATGGGGGGGAAATGGGCTTGCAAGCCTTAGGGTCATTTTCCATCCCTCTTACCAAGCCAAAACCCGCACAGGTTTTGAAAAAAAAAGTATTATTCATAGCTCTCCATAACACGCACGGGTTTTGAAAAAAAAAAGTACTATTCACAGTTCTACATAACTCGTACAGGTTATGTAGAACTAAAACCATTATTTTGTGTTTCACAAAACCCGTACGGGTTATGAAGACATAATAATGTATTCTTATAAACTTAGCATTTACTACACATATGTATAGACATACATATATAATATATGTTTATGTATGTATATATGCATATCTATAGTTATATAATTATATAGATATATGTATATATGTTTGTATACATGCATGTATCTTATCTTTTCCCCTCTCTCTTGTCTTCCTTCACCCATCACCATCTCTGTCTATTATGAGCCCTGCTTATCCTCCTTGAGTTATATATCATCTCTCTCCCCCTCACACTTCTCTCTCTACCGAGTCTCTCACCCTTTTCTCCTTCTCTCTCTCTCTCTCTCTCTCTCTCTCTCTCTCTCTCTCTCTCTCTCTCTCTCTCTCTCTCTCTCTCTCTCCTCTCCCTCTCCTTATCATATCCTAATTTCACCCTCTCCCCCTTCTCTCTTTCTCTACCCCTCCCTCTCCCTCCCCCTCTCATTATCTTATCATATTCTCTCTCTCCCCCCTC